>NC_057799.1:459213409-459452401 GCF_018294505.1 Triticum aestivum
TCCGGATCCGGCGAGATCCGGCCGGAGGGAGCTCCCCCTCGCCTTCATCCGCCTCGCCGGCGCCCCGCGGGCTCGCCGGAGCGCCGCCCCGCCGCCGGGGCAGCCCCGTCCGGATTCTTCCCCGACCGCGAACCAAACAGGAGCCGGATCTCTCTGTCCCGCACGACCCCGTCCAGTTTCGGAGGGTATATTTTCTTCCAAGTCCCAGATTTTCAACATCATGTGCACATGTTTGACCTGCCATAACTTTCTGCTCGAAGCTCCATTTTGCATGTATAATATATCAAAATGTTCATTGTGAGATTCTCTTCATTTAATTCCATTGTGCCATGCTTGTTTGAGTCCATCTTGATGCCCTTATCGTCGTTGCAAGACTGCCATGTGATGCTATCTCCTGCCTGTTAACAGAACTTGATGATTTGTCTTTTTCATTGCGTTTTGTGTGTGCATCCTACGAGCATGAGCTCTACATGTGTTTTGAACTACATCATGCCATCTTTACAGGAGTGCTTGTCTTGAATTCTTGTGATATATTTAGTGACTAGCACAAGCATGCAAAGTAGCCTCTATGATGTTGCTGATTTCTGTGACTCATTTCTGCTAAGTCTGTAGCTGTAACATTGTGATGCCATGTAAACCTGCTGTCACCATGAGTTCTATACATACTCTGGAGATATTCACTAACGATGTTTTGTTATACATGTTATTCTCTATCCATCTATGCCCTTTTTGCATTTATAGCCTGCTGTAGCTTGTTGTTATCTTGCTCTAAATTTGCTAAATAATGTTGCTGTCAGCCTGTTAACATGAAGTTCAGTTTTGACATGTGTTTTGCTAGTGATCCATGCACCCTATGAACTTGCTCTTGCCATCCTTAGCTTCATAATTATGTCATCTTACTTTTGGATGCCTTCACATGCCATGAAATGCTTTTTGATGAGTGATTTGAGCTTGCAAAGATGCCTTCATAATTCTGTTTATGCCTTGCTCAGTTTTTCTGCCAAGTCTGAATCTGTTTATGAAACTTCCTATGTTTACATGGGTGCCATAATATCTTCTGTGCCTTTTTGGCTCGTGATTAGTAAGGGACTTTTGTTCTATGCAATTAGTAAATTCATGCTATGCCTTTGTTTGCTATGATATATTCTTGTAGCATGTTGTTTGATAGCTCTAAAATTAGCAACCTGATGTTATTTCTGCCATGCCCAGTGATTTCTGCTAAGTCTGTGAAACCGTTATTATTTGCAATCTTGCCATGTCCTTTTGAGCATGTTCTATTGGTTTCTGGAGATAGCTCAGTGTTCATGTTTTGTAATGCTTTACCTGTACATCATGTCCATGCCTTTTGTTATCATGTTGAGGTGCGTTAGCATGTTGTTTTGATACTTGCAAGATGTCTAGTTGCTGTTTTGGACAGATCGTTGTTATATCTTGTTTGGAGTGTATGTGTTGCACCGTTGCTCCGTTTTGAGCATGCTCTATATGAAACTTGCTTAGTTTTGCATGTAGTTTCATGTTACCTTGTTGCATCCTTGTTTTGAGGTGTTTGCTTGATGTTTGAATGCATTTTGCATCAATGCCATGTTTAACTTGTTTTGCTCATATCTTCTAGGACGTAGCTCCGAATCTAATGAACTTTATATGTAACTTGACTAGAATTTCGTGTAGATCATCTTGGTGCATCTCAACTTGCTGTTTAACAACTTGAACATAAGGCTTATTCAGATCTGGACCAATTTCGAAACTTGCATATGAGGACTTACCAGATTTGTTATATGTTGTTTCCGGCCTCATTTAAACTTGCTTTGATGTGTTGCTCTTGTATGCATCATCTTTTGCCATGAGTAGCTTCATGTAGCTTTGTCATTCATAATACTTGGTTGAGCATCATGCCTTGTTCATGTGTGGTGTGTTTACCATGTTGTGTGCTTCTTCTCGATAGTTCCCGTTTCGTTGCAATCGTGAGGATTCGTTCGTCTACGGTTGGTTCGTCTTCGTGGCTTCATCTTCTTCATGGACTCGTTCTTCTTCCTAGCAGGATTTCAGGCAAGATGACTATAACCTTGGATCTCATTACTATCATTGCTATGCTAGTTGCTTCGTTCTATCGCTATGCTACGCTACCTATCACTTGCTCTTCAAGCCTCCCAAATTGCCATGAAACCACCTCTAACCTTTGTCACCCTTCCTAGCAAACCATTGTTTGGCTATGTTACCGCTTTTGCTCAGCCCCTCTTATAGCGTTGCTAGTTGCAGGTGAAGATGAAGATTGCTCCATGTCGGATTATGTTTATGTTGGGATATCACAATATCTCTTATTTAATTAATGCATCTATATACTTGGTAAAGGGTGGAAGGCTCTGCCTTATGCCTGGTGTTTTGTTCCACTCTTGCCGCCCTAGTTTCCGTCATACCGGTGTTATGTTTCTTGATTTTGCGTTCCTTACGCGGTTGGGTGTTATGGGGACCCCTTGACAGTTCGCTTTGAATAAAACTCCTCCAGCAAGGCCCAACCTTGGTTTTACCATTTGCCTATCACCTATTTCTTTTCCCTTGGGAGTCACGCTCCAGAGGGTCATCTTTATTTTAACCCCCCGGGCCAATGCTTCTCTAAGTGCTGGTCCGAACTAGAGCCACTTGCAGCGCCCCCTCGGGGAAACTTGAGGTCTGGTTTTAGTTGTACGTAGTGCTCATCCGATGTTTCCCTGAGAACGAGATATGTGCAGCTCCTATCGGGATTGTCGGCAGATCTGGCGGCTTTGCTGGTCTTGTTTTACCATTGTCGAAATGTCTTGTAAACCGGGATTCCGAGACTGATCGGGTCTTCCCGGGAGAAGGAATATCCTTCGTTGACCGTGAGAACTTATAATGGGCTAAGTTGGGACACCCCTGCAGGGTATTATCTTTCGAAAGTCGTGCCCGCAGTTATGTGGCAGATGGGAATTTGTTAATGTCCGGTTGTAGAGAACTTGACACTTGACTTAATTAAAAACGCATCAACCGCATGTGTAGCCATGATGGTCTCTTTTCGGCGGAGTCCGGGAAGTGAACACAGTTTTTGGGTTATGTTTGAACGTAAGTAGTTTCAGGATCACTTCTTGATCATTGCTAGTTTCACGACCGTTCCGTTGCTTCTCTTCTCGCTCTTATTTGCGTATGTTAACCACCATACATTGCTTAGTCGCTGCTGCAACCTCACCACTTATCCTTTCCATACCCATTAAGCTTTGCTAGTCTTGATACCCATGGTAATGGGATTGCTGAGTCCTCGTGGCTCACAGATTACTACAACAACAGTTGCAGGTACAGGTTTTGCGATGATCATGACGCGAGAGCGATGTTTCTTGTTTTGGAGTTCTTCTTCTGCTTCTTCTTCGATCAGGGGATAGGTTCCAGGTCGGCAGCCTGGGCTAGCAGGGTGGATGTCGTTTGAGTTTCTGTTTGTGTTTCATCTGTAGTCGGATGTTATTCTATGTATGATGTATTGATGTATCCTTGCGGCATTTGTATGCCTTGTTTGTATCCCCATATATTATGTAATGTTGATGTAATGATATCCACCTTGCAAAAGCGTGTCAATATGCGGTTCTATCCTTGGTGGGACCTTCGAGTCTCTTTAGGATAGTATCGCATATTGGGCGTGACAAAAGGTGATCGGAAATGACGACCATGGATTGAATTTGGGGGCGACTGGCTCTACCGTGTAGATGTCCCTGAGTGCACGCTTACGCTCCCTTTTGGGGATGTGTGTAGCGTATATCATGTTCACCGTTTTGACTTGAGGGGGAAATTTCTTCTGCCCCCCAGTGTTCGGCTGCCGGGGCTCTTCGTCCTCGTCCTCACTTTGTGATCCCTTTTCTTTGTTTTTGGCATTTAACTTGCCAGCCTGCTTGAAAACCCAACTATCCATGTTGATATGATTGGCTTTCTTGTCCGGGGTGCCGTGTATCTGGCACGGACGGTCGAGTATGCGGTCCAGGCTGGAAGGTCCTTCATTATTTCTTTTATAGGGCTTCTTCCGCTGGCCGGACTTGGAGCCAGTGAATCCGGCGTTGACTGTGGCATCATCAGTTTTGTTGCCATTGCTTTGGTGTTTGTGTCTGTTGCGCCGGAGCTTGCCAGTGCTATTCTTGGCCTCCGAGGGGCCTGTCTCGCTGGTTGTGTTGTTACTACGGGCCAGCCAACTGTCCTCTCCCGCGCAAAAGCGGGTCATGAGTGCCGTGAGGGCTGCCATGGACTTCGGCTTTTCTTGGCCAAGGTGGTGTGCTAGCCATTCGTCTCGGATGCTGTGTTTGAAGGCTGCCAAGGCCTCGGCATCCGGACAGTCAACGATCTGGTTCTTTTTGGTTAGGAACCTAGTCCAGAATTTTCTGGCTGATTCTCCGGGTTGTTGAACTATGTGGCTTAGATCATCGGCGTCTGGTGGCCGGACATATGTTCCTTGGAAGTTGTCTAGGAAAGCTTCTTCCAAGTCCTCCCAGCTGCCGATAGAATTTCCAGGCAGGTTGTTAAGCCAGTGCCGAGCTGGCCCTTTGAGCTTGGGTGGGAGGTATTTAATGGCGTGGAGATCATCTCCTCGAGCCATGTGGATGTGCAGGATGAAATCCTCAATCCATACTGCGGGATCGGTTGTGCCGTCATATGATTCGATATTGACGGGCTTGAATCCCTCGGGGAATTCGTGATCCAGTACCTCGTCTGTGAAGCAGAGAGGGTGTGCGGCACCTCTGTACCGGGCCGTGTCGCGGCGTAGCTCTGATGGAGTCCGTCTGCGGCATTCGGACCGCGCGTGGTTAGGTTTGTCACGTCCGAATAGGTAGCCGTCTTCGTGCCACGAGGCACGTCCTCGCAATCCGTAGATCGATCTTGTATGTCCTGCTCTACTGTCCAGGGTCTGCCGGAGGTCATACATGTGACCCCGAACTCTTCCGTCTTTATTTTTGCGGGGCGGTTGGGCCGGCTGCTGTTCGGCCTGAGTTGCCGCTTTATCCCGACCGCGTGGTGGCCGGTCGTCCGCCCTGTCTCGACCACATGGTGGTTGTTCCGCATTACGCGAGGGAGATGTGTGCTCTGGTGCCTCCTCATCGAATTGAGGTAGCAGTCTGCGTTTCGGGTAGCTCTTGGCTGGGCGCTTGAGGCCGTATCTTTCGCTGTCAAGACGTCAGTCCATCTGTCGACGAGCAGATCTTGTTCAGCTTGAAGCCGCTGCTGTTTCTTTTTCAGGCTCCTTGCAGTGGCTATGAGTTGAAGTTTAAAGCGCTCCTGCTCCAGAGGGTCTTCAGGCACGATGAAATCTTCGTTGCCGAGGCCTGTCTCCTCTTTGGAGGGTGGACGGTAACTATCGTCCCCCGAGTCATCTTCTATGGCCTGCTCATCAGGGTTGTCTTGCCTGTCGTCATGTTCCTCCTGTTCGGATGCCGCACGGACACGGTCTTCATTGTTTTCGGCGTCGCCCGGAGTGCTATTTTCTCCGGTACCAGTGTTGCTATCTTTTGAGCGGCGAGGCTTAGAATGGCGTTTGGGGCGCCGGCGCTTGGACTGCGTCTCAGAAGGTTTATTCTTATCTGGCTCTTCTTTGTCGTCGCCAGATCCTTCGGGTGTATCAACCATGTATACGGCGTACGAAGAGGTGGCCGTCCAACGTCCAATGAATGGCGGGTCTTGGCCTTGCTCATTGTCGGCATCGTCATCCATACCGGTGATGTCTTCGGAGCCATAGTCGAGCACGTCGGTTAAGTCGTCGACGGTGGCTATGAAGTGGGTGGCGGGTGGGAAGCAAAATTCCTTGTCGTCTGCCTCTAGCTCGAACCGAACATAGTTCGGCTGTGAGTCTTCCTCCAAGGACAAGTTCTTCAAAGAATTTAGTACGTCACCCAAAGGTGAATGCTGGAAGATGTCTGCGGCGCTAAATTCGAAAATCGATAACCGATCCAGCTCGGTGTCTGCACGCGCACTTGATCCGGAACATGTAGCCGGAGACGAGTCCGGAGTTCCATTGACGCCAGCATTGCAGGATGTCGAGTCTGTGTGCGGCTTCAACGCCGCAGACTTTATGGCCTCGGAGGGGATGATCTGCTTCGGTAGTGAGGCCGTTGCAGCAACAGGATCCATCTCATGGGTGTGTCCCGATGACAGATTTAGGTCATGTTCATCGGAGAGAGGGGGAGCAACTGCCGCAGTCTCGAATCCATCGAAGATCAAGTCTCCACGGGTATCTGCGGCGCAGTTCAAGCTTCCTGATCTGACCTGATGGCCAGGGGCGTGACTATCGACCTGCTCTAGATGGCCAAGCGAGTTGGCCCGCAGTACGAAGCCGCCGAATACGAAGATCTGTCCGGGGAGGAGACCACGTCATTACTGACGATCGAAGGGGCCATTGAGTCCTTTGCCAACGGCATAGTGGAACTCTCAATGAAAGCACCAATGTCGATGTCAAAACCGGCGGATCTCGGGTAGGAGGTCCCGAACTGTGCGTCTAGGATCGATGGTAACAGGAGACGGGGGACACAATGTTTACCCAGGTTCGGGCCCTCTCTATGGAGATAATACCCTACTTCCTACTTGATTGATCTTGATGAATATGAGTGTTACAAGAGTTGATCTACCACGAGATTGTAATGGCTAAACCCTAGAAGTCTAGCCTATGAGTATATGGTAATGAGTATCTCCCCATCCGGACTATGCTCTCCGGTTTATATAGGCACCGGAGAGATCTAGGGTTACATGGGGTCGGTTACATAGGAGGAAATCTTCATAATCGGTCGCCTAGCTTGCCTTCCACGCAAAGTAGAGTCCAATCCGGACACGGGTATATTCTTCGGCCTTCATGTCTTCACAGCCCATCAGTCCGGCCCAGTAGATAACAGGCCGGACGCCCGAGGACCCCTTAGTCCAGGACTCCCTCACCTGCCTCCAGACTAGTGGAGGCCGCCCTCTTCTTCCTTCCCCCCTCAGGGGGAGAGTTGCTTTCTTCCTCCTTCTGGTCGTCGTCTTTGGCGGCAGAGGAGTGAGTCTTGTTGTCTTCCGACGACAAGTCCGAAGCTCCCTTGCGGTGGAGGCCACTTTTCGCCCCCTTGGCCTTCTTCTCCAGTGCCTTGTAGGACGCCGGAACCAGCATCTTCGTCAGTAGCGGGATGGCTGGTTCCTCGAGCAGCGGCGCCGAACACCTAATCCACTCTGCTTTCTCTGTCCATACCTGAAAAAATAAATAGTGAAGTTTAGATATCTTCCTTGAATAAGCAAGTAGAGGATACACCTTGAAACGCGAAAGACTTACCGCACTGGCAGGATGGGCCAGATCGTGCCCGCGGTCCTCGGTGGTGTCCGGTGATGTCTCATTGCCCTTGAAGAGCAACTTCTAGATATCTTCGTGTGTGGTTCCGAAGAACTGTTGCAAGGTCTGGTGCTTGGCCGGATTGAACTCCCATAAATGGCAAGTCCGGCTCTGGCATGGAAGGATCCGGTGAACTAGCATCACCTGGATCACATTGATGACCTTAATGTTCTTGTCCACCATGCTCTGCATGTGCATCTGCAGCACTATCAGCTCGTCTGATGACGACCAATTCAGTCCCTTCTCTAGCCAGGAGGTGAGCCGCATTGGAGCTCCAGACTTGAGTTCGGGAGCCGCGGCCCAGGTGGCATCGCGGGGCTCTGTGATATAGAACCACAGTTTCTGCCACTCCTTGACGGTCTCCATAAAAGTACCTTTGGGCCATGTGACATTGGGCATCTTGCTCAGCATGGCACCTCCGCACTCTGCTTGTTGGCCGTCCACCACCTTCGGCTTCACGTTGAATATCTCAAGCCACAGTCCGAAGTGGGGTGGAATGCGGAGGAAGGCCTCGCACACGACAATGAATGTCGAGATGTTGACGAAGGAGTTTGGGGCTAGATCATGGAAATCTAGCCTGTAATAGAACATGAGTCCGCAGACAAAAGGGAGAAGAGGAAACCCTAACCCACGGACGAAATGGGGGATGAACACCACCCTCTCATTGGGCTTCGGGGTGGGGATGATTTGCCCCTTGGCCGGAAGCCGGTGGGCGATTTCTTTCGCCAGGTACCCAGCCTCCCGAAGCTTGGTGATGTCCTTCTACTTGACGGAGGAGGCCATCCACTTGCCTTGCGCTCCAGATCCAGACATGGTCGAGTGCTTTCTTGAGGCGGAAAAGATGAGGACTTGGGTGCTGGAGCTCCAGAATGGGATGGCAGAGAGAAGGCGTGGGTGAAAGAAGGAAATCATTATCTCCTTATAAAGGAAGTGAATATCAAGCGCCTCCCCACTCGCCTTAAAACTCGCCTATTCCCAAGGGTTGTGCAAACGGCACGGTTGGATTACCCACGCTCATATTGATGAGAATCCCGTAATAAGGGGACACGATCTCTGCTTTGACAAGACGTGCCAATGAGACCGCATCTCGAAGCGGCGGGCCGAAAGACGGTTCGAAATAATGACCGGGTGATGATGTGGTATCACATTACCAAAAGTTGTCAGCGGATTGGACTCGTGAAATATTATACTCTCTGCGGTTGTGTGTGGAATATGTTTTGCAGAGCCGGACACGTTCGTTGCGTCCGAAGATTGTGTTGGAGTATTCGGAGAAGGAACCTGCCTTGCAATGCCGAAGACAATTTGCGCGCCGGACACCTCGTCATTGAAGCCTGGTTCAGGGGCTACTGAGGGAGTCCTGGATTAGGGGGTCCTCGGGCGTCCGAACTATGGTATGTGGGACGGACTGATGGGCTGTAAAGATACAAGACCGAAGACTATCTCCCGTGTCCGGATGGGGCTCTCCTTGGCGTGGAAGGCAAGCTTGGCGTCCCAATATGAAGATTCCTTTCTTTGTAACCGACTTTGTACAGCCCTAGTCCCCTCCGGTGTCTATATAAACCGGAGATCTTAGTCCGTAGAGGCAAGAATCATAATCATAGTCATACAGGCTAGACTTCTAGGGTTTTAGCCATTATGATCTCGAGGTAGATAAACTCTTGTAATACTCATATTCATAAAGATCAATCAAGCAGGAAGTAGGGTATTACCTCCATAGAGAGGGCCCAAACCTGGGTAAACATCATGTCCCCTGTCTCCTGTTACCATCGACCTTAGACGCACAGTTCGGGACCCCCTACCCAAGATCCACCGGTTTTGACACTGACAGGTTGTGCCCACCTCGGTGGCCTCCCGCACCCCTCTTTACCCTATAAATTCATAAATATTCCAAAAACCCTTGGGGTTAACCTAGATCAGAAGTTCCGCCGCCGCAAGGCTCTGTAGCCAACGAAAACCAATCTAGACTTTCCGGCACCCTGCCGGCGGGGGGAATCATCTCCAGTGGCCATCTTCATCATCCCGGCGCCCACCACAATGAGGAGGGAGTAGTCCACCCTCGGGGTTGAGGGTTTGTACTAGTAGCTATGTGTTTAGTCTCTCTCTCTCTCTCGTGTTCTTGAGATGTCACGATCTTGATGTATCGCGGGCTTTGTTAATATAGTCGGATCATATGGTGTTTTCCCCTCTTTATCTTGTTGTGATGAATTGAGTTTTTCCCTTTGAGATTTCGTTGTTATCGGATTGAATACTTTAATGGATTTGAGAACACTTGATATATGTCTTGCAATTGAATACTCGTGGTGACAATGGGGTATCGTATTGATTCACTTGATATATGTTTTGGCACTCAACTCGTGGATTCCCGAGGTGGCATTGGGGTAATCTATGCATAGGGGTTGATGCATGTTCTTGTCTTTGTTTCTCCGGTAGAAATCTTGGGCCACTCTTTGACGTTCTTTGTGTTGGATTGAATATTATGAATTTGAATTTTCTTTGGTGTTATTTTAGTACGAACTCTTGGTTAGATTGATCCGAAAGAATAGCTTCGTGTTATTTTAGTACGAACTCTAGGATAGATTGATCGGAAAGAATAGCTTTGAGGTGGTTTCGTACCCTACAAACAATTCCGTCTTATGTTCTCCGCTAGATAGGAACTTTGGAGTGATTCTTCGTTGCACTTTGAGGGGTGGTTATATGATCCAATTATATTAGCATTGTTGAGAGGTTGCACTAGCGAAAGTACGGACCCTGGGCCTCATTTTCAAGCATTGCAATACCGTTTTTGTGCATGTTTACTATTTGCTACCTTGCTGTTTTTATCTATTCAGATTATAAAAATATATTTCTACCATCCATATTACACTTGTATCACCATCTCTTCGCCGAACTAGTGCACCTATACAATTTACCATTGTATTGGGTGTGTTGGGGACACAAGAGATTTCTTGTATTTGGTTGCAGGGTCGTTTGAGAGAGACCATCTTCATCCTACACCTCTCATGGATTGATAAACCTTAGGTCATCCACTTGAGGGAAAATTGCTACTGTCCTACAAAACTATGCGCTTGGAGGCCCAACATGTGTCTACAAGAATAAAGTTGCATAGTAGACATCACCGCCGCGCACATGGCTCAAGCTCCCGCGGTCCCTAGCGAGGGAGATACAGCCGAGGGGGCCTGTCGAGTTGTGGCTGCAGCATGATGGTTGCTGTAGCCAGGCTTCAGAAGCGGAAGTCGAGGTCATTGGCTCTAGCGACGTCTTCATGACTAGAGGATGGAGCGCCATCACCCGCGCCTGCCGCCCGGAGGGAGGTCAGGCCATCCGCTTCGAGTATGACGGGGCATCGACATTCTTCCTCAAGGTCTTTGGAGAGGACGGTCGTTGCCTGGAGTGCTGCCCCCGGGGAGCAGGTCAAGGCTGCGTCTCCCTGGCGGGCCGGCAAAGCAGCGAAGTCACCGGGGATGAACTTGCCCTTGGCCTTGTCCATGATTCTTCCGACAGCAACAGCGCCTCCTCCGGGCATGGTTCGAGCAACGACGATAGCTACGAGCCGCCGCGCCTATCGGATTTCGGGCTCCGCAGACCCTGGATACATTTGAACTCTAGGGTGCGTGCCAAGAACACAACCTTCCCAGTCTGCCTACTTGCCAATCTCACGGCCTAGCTCGATGAACAGGAAGGAAATGGGACACAACAGTTTACCCAGGTTTGGGCCACCTTGCGGTGTAAAACCCTACTCCTGCTTTGTGGTGGATTGGCCTCGAGGTGGACTGAGGATGAACTAGTACATTGGAAGAACGACCTTAGGAGGTGTGTTCTTGAGCTGGTGGGGGAGAGGATGATCTCCAAGATCCGGATCCCCTCTGCGGTGGTGGCTAGGCGGGAAGGGATCCCACAACGGCCAAATTCGAAGGGAGACAACTAGTACATCTTATCCTCACAAAAGTAGTCTTCGCCTGCAAAGCTTCTGGTCGTGATGCCGTGGGGGGCTCGGCGATGACCTCCATCCTGCCGTCCTGGCGGTCTTGGTCTTGTTGCACGGGAATGGAAACCTTTGGCTAATTCCTTGGGGCTCCGCTCCTGCGCTTGCCTCCTTAGCACCAAAGAGGAAACTGTTGTTCTGCGCCCGCTGGCGCCCGCCTAGCCTTGGTCATCATGGCTCATGTCATCTGAACCTCACGAGGTGAGGCTTGCATAGAAATCTCCGCCCCTCAGGAGCCAGCCTGAGGAGGCTGCTCCGTCTGGAGGTCTTGGTGTCATCCGCCTCGCGAGGCTTGGCCCCTCGCGAGGGTCTTGAGTTGTCGATGCTGAAGGCGGGCCGTACCAGGCCGTCGATGGAGCCACGCCATGGGCCGCAGGCAGGCAACTGTGGGTACCCCCGTTCCCGGAACACCGACAGTAGCCCCCAGGCCCAAGGCGCGCTCGAACTTGGCTTTGAGGCAAAGCCAAAGGGCAAGTGCAGAGCACCGCGGGCCCTAACCGCCTGCGGCCTCAGTCAACATGTCGCGATTGATGGGACGTGGGCGTCTCTGCTTCCCCACGCTGCCTCGGCAACCGTTCGACTTGACAAGAGCCTGCTGCATGCAGAGAAAGATCATCATTGCGTGGGATCGTGGAGGCTAGCGGTTGGCCTCCCTCTGGCTATAAATGAGGGGAGGGGCGGATCCCCCTTCGCTCATCTATGTCTCCTTGCTGCCCGCTCCTTCTCCTCCTTCTTTGTCTTGCCGTATTGTCATAGCATCCATGGCGCCGATCAGGAGGTTCTCCGTGGCGGAGAAGGGAAAACCCCTCGGGAGGAGCATGGGCCACTTCCGCCAAAGAATATGCTTGGCCGCCCTCGCGACGCCGGCAAGGGGCAGGAGGTAACTCGGCCTTGGTACGAGCGACCTCCGCCTGGCTTCCCGATCCCTCTGTATGCTTGCGCGTAGAGCTCTGGGCAGGGTGGCAGTGCCCAGCGCCACGCGGTCCGGGGTCGCGGCGAATAGGCCGAGGCTACGCAGCCAGCCGACCCGCGTACCCATGCCGAGGGCACCTCGCGCGAGTTCGTGGTGTGGGCGGCAACGCCGCCGCGCACGTGGATTTGGTTGCTGCACCACCTAACAGCTTTCCTCGTCGCGCGCCGGCGCCCTGCGCGGCGGGTCGCGCCGTGGAGCCTCACGCCTTGGCTCGAGGGAAACATCTTGCCTAGGAGGTGGACAAGGCGCACGATGGGCCACGTCTCCCGCGAGAGGCGGCGGGGAGGCAGTGAGCGGGACGGTGCAG
The DNA here is from genome assembly GCF_018294505.1 of Triticum aestivum. Classification (NCBI taxonomy): domain Eukaryota; kingdom Viridiplantae; phylum Streptophyta; class Magnoliopsida; order Poales; family Poaceae; genus Triticum; species Triticum aestivum. The sequence continues at coordinate 459,226,005 of NC_057799.1, forward strand.
GGGTCTCTCCCTTTGGGACCAGGATCTGACGAGGAAGTGAGAGTGGCGGCGCTGACGAGCTCGGCGATGCGGTCCAGCCAGTCCTTGATGACCAACAAGTATAGGGGATCAATTTTATCTCTTTTCGATAAGTAAGAGTGTCGAACCCAATGAGAAGGAGAAGGAAATGACAAGTGGTTTTCAGCAAGGTAATATCTGCAAGTGCTGAAATTGTAAGTAGCGGAGTAGTTTGATAGCAAGATAATTTGTAACGAGCAAGTAACGGTAGTAGTAAAAAAAGTAAAGCAAGGTATCCCAATCCTTTTGAGGCAAAGGATAGGCCAAAACGGTCTCTTATGATAAGCAAAGCGTTCTTGAGGGTACACGGGAATTTCATCTAGTCACTTTCATCATGTTGGTTTGATTTGTGTTCGCTACTTTGACAATTTGATATGTGGGTGGACCGATGCTTAGGTCTTGTTCTTACTTGAACAAACCTCCTACTTATGATTAACCCTCCCGCAAGCATCCGCAACTACGAGAAAAGTATTAAGAATAAATTATAACCATAGCATTAAACTTTTGGATCCAATCGGTCCCTTATGGAATAGCGCATAAACTGGGGTTTAAGCTTCTGTCACTCTCGCAACCCATCATCTAATTGCTACTCCACAATGCATTCCCTTAGGCCCAAATATGGTGAAGTGTCATGTAGTCGACGTTCACATGACACCACTAAGGGAATAACAACATACATACTAACAAAATATCGAACACATATCAAGTTCACATGATTACTTGCAACATGATTTCTCCCGTGACGTCAAGAACAAAAGTTACTACTCACAAATGATAAACATGTTCATGATCAGAGGAGTATTAAATAGCATAATGGATCTGAACATATAATCTTCCACCAAATAAACCATATAGTGATCAACTACAAGATGTAATCAACACTACTATTCACCCACAAGCACCAATCTATAATTCCGGTAACAAGATTGAACACAAGAGATGAACTAGGGTTGAGATGAGATGGTGTTGTTGAAGATGTTGATGGAGATTTCCCTCCCCAAGATGGGAGAGTTGTTGGTGATGATGATGACGATGATTTCCCCCTCCGGGAGGGAAGTTCCCCCGGCGGAATCGCTCCGCCGAAAGGCAAAAGTGCTCCTGCCCAAGTTCCGCCTCGAGATGGCGGCACTCCGTCCCGAAATCTCCTCCTTATTTCTTCTAGGTCAAAATCACTTATATAGTAGAAGATGGGCACCAGAGGTGGGCCGAGGAGGCCACAACCCACCAGGGCGCGCTTGGGGAGCCTGGCGCGCCCAGGTGGGTTGTGCCCACCTTGTGGCCCCCATCTGGTGGTTATTGGCTCCAGTATTTCTTAAATATTCCATAAAAAATCTCCGTGAAGTTTCAGCTTATTTGGAGTTGTGCAGAATAGGTGGCCTGACGTAGCTTTTCCAGGTCCAGATTTCCAGCTGCTGGAATTCTCCCTCTTGGTGTGTACCTTGAAAATTATGAGAGAGAAGGCATTAGAATTACTCCAAAAAGCATTATTATGGATAAAAACATTATAAATAACAGTAAGAAAATATGATGCAAATGGACGTATCAGTCCTCGTAGAGGTCGTCGATGGGGCGGTAGCGCAGGAGCTTGCGTGCCATGAGCAACGCAGCGTGCGCGTTCGCTGGCCCACGACGAGCATGACACGACGAAGCAGCCATCGGGGTCAGCGACGGAGTGGCGGTGCACCCATCGCGCCACACGGAGGGCTGCATCGACGAGGCCTACTGCTCATGGGCCGCGGGGCCGGTGGCAGCGTTGGCTGCGAGCGACGGGGAACGGCGAGGAGCACCATCTTCTGCGGGTGCCGTCTGGGTGACACGGGCGGCAAGGGCGGCGAGGGTGGCCCAGCGCTCAGCACGAACTCGACGAGCATCGGCCATGGGGACGGCGAAACGGTGGCGAATTGACTGGAGGAAGGGAGGCTCCGACGCACCCCTACCTGGCGCGCCAAATGTCGGATTTCGGGCTCCGCAGACCCTTGATAGATTCGAACTCTGGGGTGCGTGCCAAGAACTCAACCTCCCTAGTTTGCCTACTCGCCAATCTCACGGCCTAGCTCGATGAACAAGAAGGACATAGGACACAACAGCTTACCCAGGTTCGGGCCACCTTGCGGTGTAAAACCCTACTCCTTCTTTGTGGTGGATTGGCCTTGAGGTGGGTTGAGGATGAACTAGTACAGTGGAAGAACAACCTCAGGAGGTGTGTTCTTGAGCTGGTGGGGGAGAGGATGATCTCTAGGATTCGGATCCCCTCTACGGTGGTGGCTAGGCCCTATTTATAGTGGCCTTGGTCCTCTTCCCAAATGAAGGCGGGAAGGGATCCCACAACGGCCAAATTCAAAGGGAGACAACTAATACATCTTATCCGGACAAAAGTAGTCTTTGCATGCAAAGCTTCTGGTCGTGACGCCGAAGTGGGCTCCGCAATGACATCCGTCCTGCCGTCCTGGTGGTCTTGGTCTTGTTTGCACGGGAATGGAAACCTTTGGCTGATTCCTCGGGGCTCCGCGCCTGTGCTTGCCTCCTTAGCACCAAAGAGGAAACTGTTGTCATACGCCTGTTGGCGCCCGCCTGGCCTTGGTCATCATGGCTCACGTCATCTGAACCTCACGAGGTGAGGCTTGCATAGAAATCTCCGCTCCTCAGGAGCCAGCCTGAGGAGGCCGCTCCTTCTAGAGGTCTTAGTGTCATCCGCCTCGCGAGGCTTGGCCCCTCGCGAGGGTCTTGAGTTGTCGATGCTGAAGGCGGGTCGTACCAGGTCATCGATGGAGCCACGCCGTGGGCCGCAGGCAGGAAAGTTTGGGTACCCCCGTTCCAAGAACACCGACAGCGCCGCCATGGCCGAGCCTAGTTGGGGCAAGGTGCCAGCCTGACGCCGTGGGAGCCGTTGTTTGGGTCGCGGTCCTCGGGAGACCCTTTTCCTTTTGCTTTGTTCCTGCGGAAAACCATGAAGGGCCCCACTGGGGGATGTAAAAACTATGATGCTTTTGTCTAAATGTTATTATTCCCAACCAATATCGTGTTTACGCTTCTTGCTTTGGCATGGTCCCCCTTTCATTCCATGGTAGCTTAGTGCTCTACGCCGGCAGGACCCAGTCCTCAGGCAAGCTTCAGCCATCGCTGGTATGCCAGGTCGTGATGCCATGGTCAAGGCCAGGAGATGAGAGGCCTGAGGTCTGGTAAGAGCCCCTGAGGCGCGATGCTCATGGGGTCCCCTTCGGCGCGCAAGCGGCTTCCGAGGGACTGAAAGGGAAACATCCTTGCTCGAGCAAGATTGCTAGAGATAAAACGCTGATCGTAAGGTCCACTCCTGTGTGTGTAAGGTGACTTATCTCAGCGAGCCTGTGGTGATTCTTTTGCTGCGAGGACATCTTCTTGTGCGACGTCAGGTTGCATCCTTCTCCTGGTGGCGCTCCCAGGCAGAACCCGTGCCATCCCCCTCTTTCCTGTTCACCTGGATGCTCTACATCCTCGGGTTCCGGTCCTCGAGCGAGGCTCGGCCGCCGCTGGTATGCCAGGTCACAATGTCGTGGTCAAGGCCAGGGGGTGAAGGCTCGAGAGCTAGTAGGAGCCCCTGAGGCACAGTGCTCAGGGGCTCCCCCTTTAACATGCAAGCGATTTGCGTGAAAAAAGGGAGGTTGGCCTCGAGGGGGTGCCTAGGAGGGGTATCGTCCTGAGGTGCCAGTGGGCCGCTCATGGTCCCGGCTCCAGCGGTTCCTACGAGTTAGCCGGAAAAACAAAACATAGCACATAGCCGCGCTTGCTGTCCTGTCGGTGATCTTTCCACAAGAAGACGAAGGCACTGAGGACCCAGTGAGGTGACGTGCGTGGGGCCGTCCGCGAGCCAGAGCTCGGCCTCTCAGGTTTATTAGCGCTGCAGGGACGGACCCAAGCACAGGCGTCGTGCCAGCAGCCCCTGTTGCGAGATGAGCAAGAGGCGGGTTAGCAACGCGCAGAGGCGGCGGGGGGCGACTCCATAGGTAACGAGACAGCGGGGATAACGTCAATAACCACGGTAACACAAGCATGCATACTGGTCCGGAGTACATGAATTAAAATGGTGCGGCTGCGGGACTGGCCCTAACAGCTTGAGGATAATGCGGCCCGAGGAGCGCCCTCAATTGAAAAAACCAAAAAGTCACCTGGTACCGTTGTTGTAGAAGTGTTGGAGCAGCCGAAGATGTGTGCTGAAGAGGCCGCTCTTCACGAGTCGTATGTCTCCTGAGCCTCGGGGGGCTCCGGAGGTCTAGGAGGCTCGCGAGGGTCCGTCATCTCCTCCGTCAAGATTTCCTGGTGCCTGGCCTCGTGAGCCGCCAGGACGCCCTGTATGTAGTGCTAGTGCGTGGCAGCCATGTTCAGCAGGCCGAACGGCATGCGGACATAGCTGCGGGGGCAGCCCCCACTCCGTCCAACGCGGGACGGCCAGAAGAGCTCCTGAGAAGCAGCCCTGTTGAGTCCTAGGATGCTGACGCAGACGCGCAGCTCACCACCCATGTCAGGGGCAGTAGCTGCGCTGAGCGATGCGGGGCGGCTCTCTCCGCGCATGGCTCGCGCCTCCTGAAGCTCTTCGATTGCCTTGGTGATTAACTCCTGAGCGCTTGGTGCCTCGCGCCCTGCGCCCTGCTCATGGAAGCGCGCGTTGAAACACGCCTCCACTTGGTGCCCGAACACCTCCCTCGTGACACTGCCCAGGTTAGAGGCCCTCCAGACGAGAGCCCCGACCTCGTCCTGGGAGGGGCATCGGGCGCGCCTTCCTATGCGAGAGGGAAGGGCGCCCCAGCAGTGGGCACGGGGCTTGGGGCACAATCGTCGGACGCCCCAACCTCCTGAGGACCTCTGAGGAGGAGTTGTTTCTTCTTCTTGGGGACGACCTCAGGAGGACGGACGGCACCCTCGTCATTTGAGTTCTCGACCGCTACGGCCTGGTAGGCGCGCTCGAGGGAGCACACTGCGTCCTTCTCGTCACAGGCGACCATGATGATGTCGCGCTTCTTGGCATCTTGAGGACATTGTAGCCATGGTGAGTCACTGCCATGAACTTGACGAGGGCCGGATACCCGAGGATGGCGTTGTATGGGAGGCGAATGTGGGCGACATTGAAGTCGATGAGCTCAGTGCGGTAGTTGTCGCATTTGCCGAATGTGACAGTGAGAAGAATCTGTCCCAGGGGAACGGTAGAGCTGTCGGTCACCCCTGAGAAGGGCTTGGTGGGGAGGAGCTGGTCGTAGGTCACCTGGAGCCTCTCGAACGTCTCAGCAGAGAGGGCGTTGAGTCCCGCGCTCCGTCGATGAGCGTCTTGGTGACGAGGACGTTGCTGATGGTCGGCGAGCAGAGCATCAGGAGTGCGCCAACGGTGGTTGCACACTTGAGATGATCCGTAGATTCGAAGGTGATGGCGTACTTGGACCACCTGAGGGGACACGATGCCTCGAGCTTGGGGAGGGCCACGTTCACCTCGTGAGCGAACTGCTTGAAGGTGCGATGAGAGCGGGAGCCTGAGCGCCACCTAGGATGCAGGCAATGACACGAGGTTCTTGGAAGCCCCTGGCCCCATCATCTTGGTGGTGGTCGTCGTTCCTCCTTGGCGGCGGCAGCAGCGGAGGAAGGCCGGTGTTGCCCTAAGGATGGTCCTCACAAGGCTGGTCCCTCTAGGGGTCGTCGCGAGGCCTACCAGCGGTCCTCACAAGGCTGATCACGCCAGGTCTGGCGAGGGTCGCGGTTGTCCCAGCGGCCTCCACCACGGCCTCCTCCGCGGCCGTAGCCACGGTCGTTGCGCTCGGGACGGCGGCCGATGCGCCCGTCGCGGATCGCCCTAAGCTCCTGGCAGTTGTTGGTGTTGTGGTTGTGGACGTTGTGGAAGACGCAGAACGGGCAGCTTCCCTTGGAGGATTCGGGGTGGTCGCAGCCGTGCTATATCTCAGGTTTGGCCGCGAGCACAGCCGAACCCTTGCGCTTCACGTCCTTAGCCTTGGCCTTCTTATCTTCATGCCCTCGCGCACCTAGTTGCCATGTTGAACATATCTAGAGCTGAGCACAGGTCTTCGTGTATGGTGAGCTCTTCCTTCATCTTGACATCTCAGACGCCATGAGTGAACGCTGAAATGATGGCCTCGTCCGACACCTTAGGGATCTTGAGGCGAATGTTGGTGAAGTGTTGTATGTATTTGTGCAGGTCTCTCCTGGCTGCTGCTTGATGCATCGCAGGTCACCTACAGCAGGGGCGTGGTCGCGAGTTCCGTGGAAGTTGGCGATGAAGCGTTCGCGCAGTTCGTCCCAGGAGGAGATCAATCCAACCGGAAGGTTCAGGAGCCACGAGAGTGCACCGTCCTTGAGGGCCATGGGAAACCAGTTCGCCATGACTTTGTCATTTCCGTTCGCCACCTCGATGCTCAGCTCGTAGAGCTGGAGGAACTCGGTGAGATCGGGGATGCCATCGTAGCGTGGAGACGGATCCGGCTTGAACTTGCCAGGCCAGACAACGCGGTGCAGCTCCGAGGTGAATGCTCGGTATCCTGCCGCACTCACAGGGGCCAGCCTCTGGGGAGGAGCCTCGTCTTGATGCCCGCGAGCCGCTGCCTCTAGTGGCACACGGTATTGCCATGGTGGTGCTGGGAGCGCACGCGCTTCTCCTTAGGGCCGCTGCACCACCTGGCAGCTTTCTTCATCGTTCGCCGGTGCTCTGCGCGGCGGATCACACTGGGGGGCCTCACGCCTTGGCTCGGGGTCCACGTCGTGTAGAGGAGGAGGAGGCGCGCCATGAGCCATGTCGCCCGCCAAGGACGGCGGAAGACGAAGCGAACCGGGACGGCACAGGGGCCTCACCAGCGGCATTGACGAGCTTGGCGATGCGGGCAAGCCAGTCGTCGAATAGGTCGTTGGCCGGATGATAGAGCAGAAGCTCGTGCGCCATGAGCAGCGCAGCCTGCACGTTCGCCAACCCGCGACGAACGTGGGAAGACAACGTCGTGGCCGGAGTGGGAGATGGAGTCGCGGTGTGGCCGTCGCGACGCACGAACGGCGCCAACGACGAGTCCTGCTGCTCGCGGGCAGCGGGGTCGGTGGCGGCGTTCGCCACCGGGGAGGTAGAGCGGCGAGGTGGGCCATTGCCCACAGGTGTCGTCTGAGCGACGCTGAAAGTGCAATCTTGCTCTTAAAGATTATTTTTGATATTGATGACAAATTTACATATAGGGGACTAACCGTGTTTGCTAAGTATATACACAGGTTGTTAGTTCTCTGTTTTCTTCTAATGTGCATCATGATCACATCATATGAGATATTACTCAAGCAAATTATCAATGAGGAAAGGAGCAAACAAAGATGAAGCATTGTGCTCTTTTATATTTCTTGAGTAATAGGAATCCCGCACTATTAAGAGGGGATCCGAGGTATAGGTTCAAGGCTTGCTCATATTTTGTCTCACAAGAACCTTTTTCACAAAGGACCAAAAATCCCTAGCCCCTTAGCCAAAACCTACTACTGTTTCCCTACACAAACTCCTTGCCGGATCATCCGGACGGGGCCCCAGATCATCCGGGCTAAGCCCGGATCGTCCGGACCTTACTCCGGATCATCCGGGTAATGTACGCCTTCCATCACAGAACCATGATGATTGAAGCCAGATCGTCCGGATCCTGTCCCGGATCATCCGGGCTATGCCCGAATCGTCCGGATCCTGTCCCGGATCATCCGGGCTGTGCCCAGATCGTTCGGATCCTGTCTCGGAACATCCGGGTAATCTTGCCCCTATTTTCACAGAACCTTGGTTGATGTAGCCGGATCATCCGGCCAGTCATCCGGATCAACCGGGCTCCTCGCAGCTCTTCTACTGCCACTTACATCCGGGCCTTCAGCCAGATCATCCGGACCTTTAGCCAGATCATCCGGATGGTCTTCCGGATCATCCGGGCAGGTCAATCTCTGTCTAAACGGCTCTAATTTTCTTGTGGTATAAATAGTCCCTTACCTCTTCGAGATAAGGCTGAACACTTCACTCAAACACACCTCAAGAACACCAGTGCTCCCTCTCCCTTGCTCACACACTAAATCTTAGATCCCGGTTTGATTCTTGTGAGTTTCGAATAGTTGTTCCAATCAAAAGAAAGATCTTCCCCCTCTCCTTCTTGTGACCGAAGCAAATCGTGAGTTGAGCAAGTCTTGAGCTTTTCCCTTTGGATCTTGTTACTCTTGGAGGTTGGAGACTCCTAGGCGGTAGGAGTCTTTCGGAGAGGAATCGACTAGGGATGGCAATGGGTACCCATTATCCGCGTACCCTGTGGGTAAAAACCCTATTAGGGTAAGGGTATGGGACAAAAAATTACCCATGGGTACTTAAATGGGAAAATATCATACCCATCGGGTAGAGAGGGTATGGGTATGGGATCGTATAACCCATGCCCGCGTACCCATGTACCCATCTAAAATGTTGACAGGTGGGTTTCCGTTAATATTCCAATGTATTCATTTCCCCTCCTAATCATGGTAGGTAAAAACTCTAATGTGTATTCAAATTACCTCTATAATTTATCATGATTTCGTGAACTAAAAGTGTATGCATATGTGTTGTTATTTATGATTATGTGTTGTTGTTTAACATTTTTATATGTCACTTTATAGGCAAGTATTTTTGTTTATGAGAATATGTTGTTGTTACAATATGTTGTTGTACATTGCTGTTTAAAATGTGTTGCTATTAATAATTTATGATTATATGTTGCTTTTTACAACTATTTTCTACTCAATTGATGTGTTGTAAACGTGGTTATTTGTACCCGCGGGTACCCATATACCCAGGCGGGTGACGGGTATGGGAAAAAATTGTACCCTTGACGGGTATGGGCATGGGTGATGGGTAAACTCAGGGCGGACGGGTAAGGGTATGGGGTAGCTCCACCCGTACCCATACCCTGCGGGTGCCATCCCTAGAATCGACCTTTGTGATTACCCCCGGAAAAGTTTGTGAGGGATTGGAGACCACCCCAAGGTCTACCACTAGTGGTTGAGAAACGCCTCCGTGGTGTTGTCTCAAAGGGAGAATAGGGTGAGCCTTCGTGGCGTTGGTGTGCCTTCGTGGTAACATCCACCTCTCTAACGGTGACGTAGCTTCCCTCCAAGGAAGTGAACATCGGCATACATCCTCGTCTCCCGGAGTTGCGGTTATTCCTAACCCTAACTCTCTACTTGTGGTTACTTGTCTCTTAGCACTTACTTATATCATATTGTGGTTGCTTACTTACATACTTGTGTTCCTTGCATAGCACTTAGTACTACACTTGCAATTGTTAGGCCCACTTTCATATTCCGCATTATTGCCTAAAATTGCTAAGTCGTAATTAAAATTTTGTAATTGTACCTATTCACCCCCCCCCTCTAGGTCCGTCTCGATCCTTTCAATTGGTATCAGAGCCGCGTGCTCTATTCTTGTGGCTTAACCGCCCTAGAGCGAGATGAACCCGGATGGAACTCCCCTTGTTGTAGATCCAAAAGATAAAGGCGAGGCTTCTTCTGAAGTCAAGACCTTTACTTCTGAGGATCTAGAACGGGCCCTTGCTAAGCAAAAGGAGGAGCATGATGCTTCTCTTGAGGCCTTGGTCCAAATGAGGATAGCCACGTTGTCCACGGTGCTTGCACCACTTTCGGGTGGTGCGTCTTCGAGGCCAACTGTGCCTACTCCGTCACTTGGTCAACAACCTCCTAGCAATGAACACTCCAGTGTTCCTTGGCTTTATGCAAGACCCCAAGTTGAGAAACCGAAATATAACCCTCAAGGAAAACCTCCTTTACTTGATGCCACTTCCGATTTTGCCTTGTGGAGAGTTGCTATGCAGGATCATCTTCGATATGGAAATGATGAGATGTTGGAGATCTTGGAGTATGGTTACCATGTGGTTGATCCAAAGAATCCTACACCAAGAGAAATTTATGACAAGAATCTCAATGACACTACAACCATGTGTATAAGGAGAGGTATGGTTGAAAAGCAAAGGAGACCTTTCATACACATCACAAGTGCCAAGGAACTATGGGAAAGTATTATAAGATCCAAGACCGGTACCTCCACCCTCCGGAGTGCTCAATATGAAATTGCCAAGGGGCAATTGCAAAACTTTTGTATGGAGAAAGGTGAAACTCCCAATAAACTCCTTGAGTGTCTCATGACTCTCACCGCAGATATTGAGTCCTGTGAGTGTGACAAGACACAAGATGGATTCAACATGACTAAGTGATTCCTTGTGGACAAGTTGCTCCATGCTCTTGCTCCATATCACCATCAAATGGTATGGGACATAAGACAACACCATGCCTTCAAGGAGATGACTACAGATGACATCATATCCACTTTCCAACTATTTGAAGAGTCAAAGGCAAATGCTATCTTGCCATGCATGGTACTCCATCGTCAAAGATCAATCTTGCATTGAAGGCTAAGCATGTATGTGAAGATGAGCAAAGTGAAGAAGAAGAAGATGATGATGATGAAGAAGATGGTGATGAGGTTGAATCCGATGAGGGCCCTTCATATGAAGACATGGCTCTCTTTGTCAAGAAGTTTAGCGCGGGAAAATTCAAGGGAAGATTTCAAAAGAAGAAAGTAAGAAAATGCTACAACTGTGAAGAAACCAACCACTTCTCCAACGAGTGCCCTTATGAGAAGAGAGAAGACAAACCAAGGTTTCCCAAGACCTTTCCCAAGAAGAAGTTGCCAAATCCTTTGAACTCCAAGATCAAGAAGAGAGATGGGAAAGCAATGGTTGCTCAAGAAGAATCCGATCCGGATGATGTTAGTGGTGTTGCCAGAGTTGCTCAAGATTCTCAAAACACATTGAGGCTAGACAACAAAAGTGGTGATGTTGTCACCTACAACTACATGAAGGACTACAAGGGCAACGCTCACAAGTGCCTCATGGCAAAGGCCGTGGTAGAAGATGGAGAGGACCAACACTCTCCTGACAAGGTCAAGGTAACCCCATGATCAAACCCTCCTCTTTTCACTCCTCCTACTCCTAGTGATGAGTATCTTGATGCGGAGGATAGTTATGAGGATGATGATATAAATGATCCTATGCTTGCTAAGCTAAATAAGTTCATGTGCTCCCTTAAAGGAAAGAAGCTCACTATGTTTCGTATGCTTATGGAGATGGTGAGTAAGCACACCATCTCCATTAAGGAACTCGAAACCCTCGTCATCGAGGAAAAGGAAAAATATGAAATCCTTGAGCGGAAAGTCCAATATGAGGAAACACAAAATGATGAACTATGCTTAAAAATTGGTGCAAACATTGATGTTCATACTAAAGATCTTGCCTCCTTGAAAAAGGCTATTGACTCTTGCGAAGAGTTGATGAATGATAAAAGTAAGCTTGAGAAGTCAAATGCTTCTCTCTCTAAGGATTGTGAGCTCCTATCCGTGTCCCTCAAGACCAAGGAAGAAGAGCTCACCCTTCTTACAAAGAGTTTTGAGACACTCAAGCTTACTTATCTTGAAACTCTAGCCAAGGCTTACTCTTCTCCTATTATCAATGTTGATGCTTGTACTACTAACTCTAGTAGTGATCTAGCATCTATTCTTGAGGAGAATCGCTTTCTCAAAGCTCAAATCGAGAAAGGGCTCATGACATGTGCTCAAGGGCAAAAGAACCTTAATGAGGTGTTGAGCCAACACAATGAAGTGTTTTCCAAAGAGGGACTCGGGTTTGACCCGAGCACAAGCAAGAAGATGACATCCTCTCAAAAGTGCACCACCCCTCTAAAAGAAACTTTTGTACGAGAAGGGCACAAGGAGAAAGGTAAGGTTGTTAGTGGGAAGGCCACAAGGGGCATGCCCACTGTCAACAAGCCAAAAGAGTTCATGCCTCCATCCTATGTTCTTCGTAAGACTAAGGATAGAGAAGTTTATGCAAAGTTTGTTGGTCCTCGAAATGCATTTCGGTTTTATGCTATTTGGGTCCCTAAGACCCTTGTGACTAACTTGAGAGGTCCCATTGCAAAATGGGTGCCTCTAACCAAGTAATAATTGTGTGTAGGTTGCCTTCTCCGGTGGAGTAAAATGGGTGATTGATAGTGGATGTACCAATCATATGACCGGAGATAGCAAATTGCTCTACGATTTCATGGAAGCTATTCAACCATTTATGAGCATTATGTTTGGTGGAGGATCAAAAGGACAGGTACTCGGTTTGGGTAAGGTGGCTATCACAAATGACATGCCTCTTGCAAATGTCATGCTTGTCCAATCCCTTAAATATCATTTGCTTTCTATTCGCCAATTGGCTTCTGTTGGTTATGATACACTATTTGGACTAACGGATGTGAAAGTCTTTAAGAGAGATACTCTCGAAGTGGCCTTTGTTGGAGAGTTGGATGGCAACCTTTACACGGTTGATTTCTCGAAAGAGAGCACATTCCATGCAACTTGTCTAATGGCCAAGGCCGACAAGGGGTGGCTATGGCATCGCCGGCTAGCCCATGTCGGCATGAGGAATCTTCAAGATCTCTTAAAGGGAAATCACATCCTTGGACTAACAAATGTCTCTTTTGAGAAAGATCGTGTGTGTAGTGCATGCATAGCCGGGAAGCAACATCAATCAAAGCACCCACCAAAGAATATTGTGTCTACTTCAAGGCCTTTGGAGCTTCTTCATGTGGATCTTTTTGGGCCTCCTTCATGGGATAGTCTTGGTGGGAAAAAGTATGGACTTGTCATTGTGGATGATTACTCAAGATACACATGGGTGTTTTTCCTCAAGTCCAAAGACGAGACGAAGATCACCTTCATTGATTTTGCCAAGCAAGCACAACGCAAGTTTGACAAAGAAATCATGGCAATAAGAAGTGATAATGGTTCCGAGTTCAAGAATTACACCTTGGAAGGATTTCTTGGTGATGAAGGGATTGAACATCAATATTCCGCACCATACACCCCTCAACAAAATGGTGTTGCAGAAAGGAAGAATCGTACACTTGTGGAGATGGCAAGGTCCATGTTGGATGAATACAAGTCTCCACACAGTTTTTGGGCCGAGGCTGTCAACACCGCATGTCATGCATCAAATCGACTCTTCCTCCGCAAAATATTGGAAAAGACTCCATATGAGCTCCTAACCGGGAACAAGCCAAATGTCAAGTACTTTCGTGTATTTGGGTGCAAATGTCTCATCCTCAACAAAAAGGAACGGTTAGGAAAATTTCAATCCAAAACAACTGAGGGTATATTTGTTGGCTATGGATCAAACTCTCACGCCTATAGAGTCTACAACAAATCCAATGGATGTGTTGTAGAAACTTGTGACGTGGTGTTTGATGAGTTTAATGGCTCCCATGGGGAGCAAGTTGATCTAAGTGATGTAGGTGAAGAAGATTCGTCTCAAGATATCTTGACCATGGGTGTTGGTGCACTTCTTCCAATGGAACAAGAACCTCATGATGATGAAGAAGAAGATGGAAGCCTCACACATCATCAAACAACTTCAACACCCATACCACCACAAGCCCCTATTACTCAACCAATGCCCATAGTCCAAGTACAAGATGATGATCAAGTTCCTCTTCATGATAATCATCAAGAACAAGATCATCCTCAAGGGCAAGTACAAGAAGGTGCAATAATTGACAATGAACCTAAACAAATGCAAGAAGAAGAAGAAGATTTTCCACCACACATTAGTGATCCATATGTGGAGGACGTGGATGGTGGACATGAAGTTGAACCTCGCGAAACCTTAACCTCCATCATGCCTCGAGTGGCCGGTCGTGTTGATGTTGATAAGACCCTCACCGGCATATCGGAAGGTAGAGTCACTCGTAAACAATTGACAAACTTTTGTGCTCACTTCTCTTTTGTGTCTAGTGTTGAGCCTCTCAAGGTACAAGATGCGTTGATAGACAACGATGGGCTCATTGCTATGCAAGAAGAGTTGAATAGTTTTGAGCGCAATCAAGTGTGGTCATTAGTCAAGAGGCCAACTACAGAACACAACGTCATTGGAACAAAGTGGATTTTCAAGAACAAGCAAGATGAGAATGGTGTAATCATCCGCAACAAGGCAAGGTTAGTGGCACAAGGGTACTCACAAGTTGAAGGTTTGGACTTTGGTGAGACCTTTGCCGCCGTTGCCCGTCTTGAATCCATTCGCATCTTACTTGCTTATGCTGCTTTCAATGGCTTTACATTACATCAAATGGATGTGAAGAGTGCTTTCCTTAATGGCCCTCTACAAGAAGAAGTATATGTATCACAACCACCTGGGTTCGTTGACCCCGATCACAAAGACTATGTGCATAAACTTCATAAGGCTTTGTATGGCCTCAAACAAGCACCTCGTGCTTGGTATGATCATCTTAAGAAGTTTTTACTCGATGATGGCTTTGTGAGAGGGGTGATCGATCCCACTCTTTTTACTAAGAGGGACAAAGGTGATTTGATCTTATGCCAAATCTATGTAGATGATATCATTTTTGGTTCTCCTAACATTCATCTATGCAAGAAGTTTGCGGCATCAATGACCAAGAATTTTGAAATGACACTCAATGCGGATTTGAAGTTCTTCCTCGGATTTCAAATTCAACAATTTCAAGAAGGAATTTTCTTGTCTCAAGCAAAATACCTCAAGGATATCCTAGCAAAATTTGGCATGACTGATGCTAGCCCATGTAACACACCCATGCCAACCAAAATTGTACTCAATGAAGACTCAAACGGTATCCCCTTCGACCCATCTAAATACCGCTCTATGATTGGTTCATTGCTTTATCTTTGTGCATCTAGACCAGACATCATGTTTAGTGTATGCATGTGTGCTAGATTTCAAGCTTCCCCTAGGGTCTATGGTACCCCAAGGATGCTAAGTTTGATCTCACTGGGTACACGGATGCGGATTGGGCTGGAGACAAAGTGGATCGTAAATCCACCTCCGGTGCATGTCAATTTCTTGGACGCTCCTTGGTAAGTTGGTCCTCGAAGAATAAAAATTGTGTTGCCCTCTCCACCGCCGAAGCTGAATATATTGCAACCGCCAGTTGTGCAACTCAGTTACTATGGATGAGGCAAACTTTGAAGGATTACGGTATCACCTATAGACATGTGCCTCTTCTATGTGATAATGAAAGTGCCATTAATATTGCTGAGAACCCCAAAGATCATACCCGCACCAAGCACATTGACATTAGGTACCCCTTCTTGAGAGATCATGTGGAGAAGGGTGATATTGACATTGCTCATGTTGGCACAGATATGCAACTTGCAAATATTTTCACCAAGCCATTGGATGAAGCAAGGTTTTGTCAACTTAGGCGTGAACTTGGTATCTTGGAGCTTGACAACATTATGTGAAATCTAGTACTCATTCATGCATGAACATCCTGTCTTGTCTTGATGTAGGCATATATTTAGGGGGAGAACTTCAATCCATGAATCTTCTCTTCCCTATGTAATGCGTAAATAAAACCAACACTCTCAAAGTCACTATGACATGTTTTTGTGTCCATAGTACTTGAACATGATGGAGTAGTAATCTTGAGTCCAACGTTCAAATCTTTAGTATCTCAGGTTATGTATACTCAAACATGGTGGCTTAGGCTAAAACTCTTCTCAGTTGTTCATTTAAGTTTGTGTTCTGTGTTGAATACTGTGTTGATTAGGCTACAACTGATTCTTACACTTATATATCTATACTCATATACATATATATATATATATATACATATATATATATATATATAAACATCATCACATCAGCACCATTTCAAGATATCAGCACTCAGGCTGGCCGGATCATCCGGATATCCATCCGGGCGTCCGGGTAATCCCCCTCGCTGAAACCGTATGCCCGGACATCCGGGCTCCTTTCCGGTCATCCGGATATATCCGGATCATCCGGGGCTACGCCCAGACATCCGGGTGGGTCCTCGCCCTAAGCAGTTAAACTTCGGGTCGTGGGGGAGCAGAGGGTTATTCCTCTGTTCTCCCCCCCCCCATCGACCCCCATCCACTCGCCCCCGCAGCCGGCGGCTCGTGGGCTGCCCCGCCGGACCGACCGGCCATTTGGCCGGATCTCGCCGCCTCGCCTTGCCATCGCCTTGACCCGTCCTCACGCCGTTTTTCCCCGGGGCCGATTGGTTCTTCAGTCTAGTGCCCCTCTGTTCCCAAAATCGCCATGGTGGTAGAATGTGGACGCGGCGGCCTGCGTTTCAAGTCAATGACCACGGGTCCCTCTCGTGGTACCTCACTTGCTCCTCTTTCTTCTGTCTCCGCTTTCCCTATCAAGATTCGGTCATATATTCAGTTGGCTCCATTTCTGTTATGCGTGTGCGTAGCCGGGCGTCGTCATGCATCGACGGACTCCGAGGAAGACGCTCATCCACTCAAGAAGGCGCCGGGTCGTGCACGTCCGTCCTATGCCGGGCTGGACAACCCTGACTACGAGGCCGAACTCCACGATGAGGAGCTCGTGCCTGTTCGTTCCACGACTAAGTCCAAGAAGAAACAAGCAGCCGGTGCCTCAAGCTCCAAGTCTGCGGCACCATCTGGCCTCGTCTTGTCCATGGCCAATCCCACCAACCGTGGTCGTCGTGTTGTCAACTATCAGTCCATGGACCCCTCTGAGTATGCTGCTTTATGGAGTGATGTCAATCAATTTGCCGCCCCGGCCAATGCAACCGATCCTCGTTTTCGCACCTTGGTTCAACAAGACATCTATCAATCAGTCATTGCTCATCTAGGCTTTTCTCCTCAGCATTATGTGAACTTGGATTACATTGAGAAGAATCCAACCAAGTTTGAAGGCGTGTTGGAGAAGATTGATGGCATGGGGTTGCGTCATGCTATGTCTCTTCACTGTGATTGGAATGAGGGTGCCATTCGGCAATTCTATGCCACGTGTTTCTTCCATCCGGATCGCTCTATCACTTGGATGACTCACCACTCTCAGTTCACCGTGTCCTTCGAGGCTTTTGCTGCTGCCTTAGGCATGCCCGGATCTGAGGCCTCTCTTTTCCGGATCCATGAGGTGAACCCCAAGTTTGAGGCCATGCCCATCAGTGCGTGTGCTTGCCTCGCCATGCCTACCTCTCAGTTATCCACGGTGCAGCAAAGCAAGGAGCTTAATGATATCTCCATCTTCCGTCTCAAATACCGGTGGCTTTTTCAGTGTATCCTCAACTCCATTGCTCCCAAGAAAGGGGATCGTGGGATGGTTCGGGCCTATAGCATTGACTTGATGTACTACTCGAGGAAGGCTCCCAACCGTCCCATTGACATGGCAGATTTCCTATGGCATGAGATTCGCATGGCTAGTAGTCTAAAGGTTCGTACACTTCCTCATGCCCCCTTCATTTAGAGACTCATCGACTCGGTTTATCCGTGTTCCATTGTCAAGACGTCCATGCACTCCTTATGGACTCCACGTGATGAGTCTTCCAGGGGGAAGGCCCCTGCTCCTCCGCGTGCCGAGAGCTCTTCTCGCCACACTAAACCTTTCGTGAAGCCTTTTGACCGCATGGCTCGCTTTATTGGGAAGTCCCATAAAGCTATATTTGATACCTGCCGCTACATCGCTACTCACATTGCTACCGAGGAGGTTCGCCATATCTCGGTGGCAAATGCACTTAGGGCTCGTCTCCGTGCACGCCCTGGCAGTCCTGTTGAGCCTGATGAGCCCATTCCTGATCGGCTTCCTCTTCCGGAGGTTGACTTTCCTTCTGCCACTGATTTTCCGGATTTCTTCCTTGCACCTGCTGATCTGAGTGATGGTGATGATGATGATGAGGATGCCGAGTGATCCTCCTACTTTCTCGGACGTCTTTCCCTTTTCGGTACTTGCTGCCAAGGGGGAGATGTAATTCTTAGGAGTATAAGTGTGAGTCTGCTATGTCTATTGAGCTCTAGTTATTGGACTCTATATTATTACTATTGTAATGATCCTTGGTCATGTGTTATGCTACCTTATATGAGTCTATGCTACTATGTAAGACCTTGGTCATGTGTTATGCTACCTTATATGAGTCTTTGCTACTATGTAAGAGCTTAAGTATGCTATCTTTTGTGGCTATCTTCATTCGTTGCTATCATTGCCTATGTTAATTGTAATGGTGTATGACTACACTACTGTTACAACATCTTATTCGAATAAGGGTATCCTCACCATATGTGCATGATTTTGTATGTTATCATTTCATTCCTATGCATACTTTAAGGGGGAGCTCTCTCTAAAACACATCCCTGCATATATTATGGGGGAGCTCTTCCTAAAAGCACATACCAGACTACTCTCCTAAAATTATTCGCATCACATTCCACTTGTTAAGTGCTATATGTAGTTTGTCATCAACTACCAAAAATGGGGGAGATTGAAAGTGCAATCTTGCTCTTAAAGATTATTTTTGATATTGATGACAAATTTACATATAGGGGACTAACCGTGTTTGCTAATTATATACACAGGTTGTTAGTTCTCTGTTTTCTTCTAATGTGCATCATGATCACATCATATGAGATATTACTCAAGCAAATTATCAATGAGGAAAGGAGCAAACAAAGATGAAGCATTGTGCTCTTTTATATTTCTTGAGTAATAGGAATCCCACACTATTAAGAGGGGATCCAAGGTATAGGTTCAAGGCTTGCTCATATTTTGTCTCACAAGAACCTTTTTCACAAAGGACCAAAAATCCCTAGCCCCTTAGCCAAAACCTACTACTGTTTCCCTACACAAACTCCTTGCCGGATCATCCGGACGGGGCCCCAGATCATCCGGGCTAAGCCCGGATCGTCCGGACCTTACTCCGGATCATCCGGGTAATGTACGCCTTCCATCACAGAACCATGATGATTGAAGCCAGATCGTCCGGATCCTGTGCCGGATCATCCGGGCTGCGCCCGAATCGTCCGGATCCTGTCCCGGATCATCCGGGTTGTGCCCGGATCGTCCGGATCCTATCCCGGATCATCCGGATAATCTTGCCCCTATTTTCACAGAACCTTGGTGGATGTAGCCGGATCATTCGGCCAGTCATCCGGATCATCCGGGCTCCTCGCAGCTCTTCTACTGCCACTTACATCCGGGCCTTCAGCCAGATCATCCGGGCCTTTAGCCAGATCATCCGGATGGTCTTCCGGATCATCCGGGCAGGTCAATCTCTATCTAAACGGCTCTAATTTTCTTGTGGTATAAATAGTCCCTTATCTCTTCGAGATAAGGCTGAACACTTCACTCAAACACACCTCAAGAACACCAATGCTCCCTCTCCCTTGCTCACACACTAAATCTTAGATCCCGGTTCGATTCTTGTGAGTTTCGAATAGTTGTTCCAATCAAAAGAAAGATCTTCCCCCTCTCCTTCTTGTGACCGAAGCAAATCGTGAGTTGAGCAAGTCTTGAGCTTTTCCCTTTGGATCTTGTTACTCTTGGAGGTTGGAGACTCCTAGGCGGTAGGAGTCTTTCGGAGAGGAATCGACCTTTGTGATTACCCCGGGAAAAGTTTGTGAGGGTTTGGAGACCACCCCAAGGTCTACCACTAGTGGTTGAGAAACGCCTCCGTGGTGTTGTCTCAAAGGGAGAATAGGGCGAGCCTTCGTGGCGTTGGTGTGCCTTCGTGGTAACATCCACCTCTCTAACGGTGACGTAGCTTCCCTCCAAGGAAGTGAACATCGGCATACATCCTCGTCTCCCGGAGTTGCGGTTATTCCTAACCCTAACTCTCTACTTGTGGTTACTTGTCTCTTAGCACTTACTTATATCATATTGTGGTTGCTTACTTACATACTTGTGTTACTTGCATAGCACTTAGTACTACACTTGCAATTGTTAGGCCCACTTTCATATAACGCATTATTGCCTAAAATTGCTATGTCATAATTAAAATTTTGTAATTGTACCTATTCACCCCCTCTCTAGGTCCATCTCGATCCTTTCAGACGCGAGCAGCCCGGTGCTCAGTACGGACACGGCGAGCGCCAGCCATAGGAACGACGGAACGGCGGCGGAGCGAACGGTGGAAGAGAGGCTTCGACACGCCCCTACATGGTGCGCCAAATGTCGGATTCAGGGCTCCGCAGACCCAAGAAAGGTTCGAATTCTAGGGCCTGTGCGAAGAACTCAACCTATCCAGCCGGCCAGTTCTTCACCCCCCTCGGCCTAGCTCGATGAACAAGAAAGGAAAGAGACACAACAGTTTACCCAGGTTCGGGCCACCTTGCGGTGTAAGACCCTACTCCTGCTTTGTGGTGGATTAGCCTCGCGAGGGGCTGAGGATGAACGAGTACAAGGGAAGAACAATCTCAGGAGGTCTGTTCTTGTGTGGGTGTGAGCTAGTGAGGTCTCTCTCGGATCGGATCCTTTCCTATGGTGGTGGCTAAGCTATATTTATAGTGTCCTTGGTCCTCTTCCTCCTAAGGAAGGCGGGAAGGGATCCCACAGTGGCCAATTTTGAAGGGGGACAAGAAGTACATCCTATCCTGACGAAAGGTGGTCTTCGCCTGCAAAGCTTCTGGTCGTGACGCCGCAGTGGGCTCGGCGATGACATCTGTCCTGCCGTCCCGGCGATCTTGGTCTTATTGCACGGGAATGGAAACCTTTGGTAGATTCCTCGGGACCCCGCGCCTGCGCTCGCCTCCTTAGCACCAAAGAGGAAACCTGCCGCTATGCGCCCGCTGGTGCCTGCCTGGCCTTGGTCGTCATGGCTGGCGTCACCTCAACCTCATGAGGTGGGCGCCTGCATAAAAATCTACGCTCCTCAGGAGCCAACCTAGGGTGGCCTCTCCCTCCGAAGGTCTTGGTGTCGTCCGCCTCGCGAGGCTTGGCCCCTCGCAAGGGTCTTGTCTTGCTGGTGCTGAAGATGGGCCGTACCGGGCTGTCGATGGAGCCACGCTATGGGCCGCAGGCAGGCAAGTCTGGGTACCCTGGTTCCCAGAATGCCGACAGTGTTTGACTACATCAACCGCGTTAATAAACGCCTCCGCTTTACAGTCTACGAGGGTACATAGACACACTCTCCCCTCTCGTTGCTATGCATCTCCATGGATAGATCTTGCGTGTGTGTAGAATTTTTTTCCATGCAACGTTCCCAACAAATGGGTCTATAGTAGTATCTAGATCTCTCTCTCTCTCTCTCTCTCTCTCTCTCTCTATATATATATATATATATATATATATATATATATATATATATATATATCTCACCCTCTCCCCCTTGATCTTCAATACAATGATCTTCGCTAAGATCCATCCGATATGACTTTTGCGGTGTGTTTGTTGGGATCAGATTATTCATTGAATTATTATCAATCTCTAGAAGTTCCTTTTGCTGCGTAATTTTATAGTTTTGTATTTCTCCCCGATCGATCTGTCTTCTTTGGCCAATTAGTTTAATTTATCTTTACTGGGAGAGGTGCTTTGTGGTAGGTTCAATCTTGCGGTGATCATGCCCAATGAAAATAAGGGCAAGGGCACGCATTGTATTGTTGCTACTAAGGATAAAACGACGAGGTTTGGTCATATTGATTGTTCTTACTTTGTCTATATTATGTCATCTTGTTTAAAGCATTACTTTGTTTATCATGAATTTTATACTTTGATATGCATGCTGGATAGTGGTCTTGGGATGGAGTAATAGTAGTAGATGCGGTTGGATTAATGGCCTACTTTTCACAGACGGAATGCATCTGTAATGACTATGCCATGAACGATCACAATTATAACTATCCACTATTCTGTCAATTGCCCTACAGTAATTTGTTTATCCACCGTTGTTATGCTTTTGAAACAGATGCCACTAGTGAACATATGGCCCCGGGTCTATCCTCCATTAAATACAAAAATCATAAACAATTGCAATCTCCACTTGCTTTTATTTCTCCAAATTAAAAAAAAAACTCGAGTCAGAATCCGCACATGTTGATCCACTCACTGTGCCCCTCAAGCTTTATTCAACAATGCATTAGCATTGACGGGTTGCCCTCCGTTGTGTGGTACAACGCGACAGCGCGGGCATGCTATATTTATATTTGAATCATTTTTGTACTAGGCATATTTGCATTTTATTTATGGATGAATAATTTTTCTATGCATTCTACGTCCTTGAACTATTTCAGAAGTGCCATGTACATCCTCAAACTATGAATAGTGTCATCCAAGTCTCTAAAGGTGCTCGAAGTGTAATAAGTGTGTACATACCCGTCACCTATGTTATAGTTCAAGGACCTGCTACGTGACATCTTTGAAATAGATCGAGGACCTCAATGATACACATATTACATTTTGAGGATGTGGATGACACTTTTCATAGTTTAAGGACCTAAGTGACACCTCTAAAATAGTTTAAAGACCTAGGGTACACTTCACTCATTATTTTGAGCATTGCAGACTTTGAAAACAAAAACAAACATTTAGCGACATGATTGGATGGCCGGCTCCTATCCATGTCGGCGGACGAGTCCAGGCTAGTCCGTGGAGAAATAGTGTGTGTTTTAAGGAATAACGTTGGAGATACCTTAGACTTAAAGTTGTATGGTTTTGACATGATACTATGATCCACGACGTAGAGTAGCATTGTATTCCACGACTACAATACTACTCCACGACGTACTTGTAGTTTTGACAGGAAATGATCCATGACGTACCTAGGCGGCTACGCTAGCTTAGGCCTTGGCGGCAGCTGCTAGTAGTAGCACACAGGATGAAAGCGCACGCGTGGTGGGCTTGCGGCGTGCGCCGTTGGTAGCCCCTGCCGCGGTGATTTGACGGTACCACGCGATCCGCGCTCCGATCGATCAGCTGCAGGCCTGCGGCTGCAGCTGCATGCCTACCCCGTGGATTTCTTTACCTGGAGCGTGCCTGCAATCGCCCCAGTCCCCGAGACCCCAAAGTCAAAAGAATCTGGTGCCTTCGCCGGCCGGCCTCACCGCTCTCTACCACTCTACTCTACCCGCCCCGAAGACCGAACCGGGACGCTGGTCCATGCATGTAGGAGTACGCGCTACTACTTGGCTAGTTTGTCCGCGTGTTTTCCGGCACCAGTTTATATGAGCGCACATGGTCGAACTACTGGAATCAGCATGTAAGTAGGTGAATGCACATGGTCGCTGAAATATATTGCCCGTCTTTTTATTAGTTTGGACTCTTAAATACCTGGCCGAAGCATAAGTTAATATAGGATTATATTTTTCACAATGGTCGGTCGTATTACCCAAAAAGTATGTCATGCAAGCTGGAGTCTTTTATTTTAACATGGTACATACGCAAACGCTCACCCCTATGAACCACACACGCACATCCTACCCTTATGAGCACCTTTGAAAGACCGAGCCGGCATATCATTTTGAAATTTATGAAATCACCTTAGACGTCTCGTCGTCAAGGCTAAGAATAGCACTGTCCCTCTAACCAAATCACCCACAGGTTGGTTCGCGCCAGAGTCCCTTCTGATCGATGCAATAGATGTGGTGCATTTTTATCCTCGATCGCACACAATTAACTTGGCACGCTTGCTCCGTGGTCCATTGTTATTTGTTTAATGAAAAAAAAGTTTCTGCTGTGCTCAAAAGTGACCGAAGCGATAGTGCATGCGGAGAAAATGGACGTTTAAAGCGCTTTGCCTGCGTGGTCCTTGACCCAATTTGACCATATACATATAGACACTCTCTCGCATCTTTAACTTGTAGTACAGGGCAGGACGTGCTACTCTTATACTACTGCTCCGTAGCCAGGGGCTACGACTAAGCACCAGTAACTTCTTGGATGGTGTTACTGTTTTCCTAGCAAACAAAACTTTTACAAGGCAGCTCCTTCCCTCCCTATCCCACGGGCCGTGTGGTGTGGGCGTGGCTTTATTTTGGTGCGTGATTGGTGGTGGACTCGGGTCGGCAAAATTGTAATGGGGGGTGGGCACCGCTGCCTTAGCTTGGACCAGCCGAGACCAACGGCATGTGCTCATGGCTGGCGCCGCATGCAGCAGGGCTGCCGCACATGCATGCTCCTCCGCCCGGGCGTGGTAGTACCTGACGTACGTTTTTATGTGCGTGCCTTTCTATTTACGGCAGCACCACCATAACCCAAAAATGCGTGTTCCAGATCTGCCAACCGGGCAGCAAGTACTGGCCTACGCCGTGCACGCTGCACCACTGTACGTCCCTTCCCTGTAGCCCTGACATGTACGACGGTGACAGCCTGGGCGGCGCCAGCCATGCATATCGATCGCCACTGTTGGAGGCGGTCCGGTTGGGGTGATGCTCATGGACTCATCCTTTAAACTGTGGAGCCACCAGCCACGGCCCACGGCATTGGCACTGTCTGGTTCTACCGGACCTGGTGGGAGAGGAGACTAATCAGCAAAGAAAGATATTCTGAATTTCGGACAGGATGATCCTGTGCTGATGGGCGCTTCGAAATATGTTTCCCTAACACCTGTGTAGTATTGGATTCTTTATATTGCAACGCATATACTCCAGCTTTGCCCGTCAACCTGGTGGTGCAACTGCAAACCCGCTCCACTGGCAACGTGAGGCCCTCCTTTGGCATCCACAGGCTTGAGATCTTCAACCAAATCGGGCTTATATAAAGTCAGATCTTTCCATGGATCACTTTGTACCAAATCGTCCACGCATGCAGCTGAGAAACTTTCAGAGAAATCGTCATGAGGTAATGGACTCCCACAATTGAGAAGATCCAAAAGCATGGCGTCGGCGCATAGCAAGTCCACACCCCGGCCCACACATGGTCATGTGTGCTGGAGCATGTCCGATAGTCCAAATCGACCAGCCTCCATGCGTGCACAGCCTTTCTTCATAATCACGGTCGGGTTATGTTCGTGCTACAGCTGTAGTGATATTAGAGAGGACTGTTGTTCCGACACTGTGAATCTGTGATCAATAGCACATGGGACACGACCGCAAGAGTGGGAGCCCATGGAAAAACGTACCCCAGTACTAGGGGTGCAAAGAACCAAGCATGCCGACCTGGGTCGACCGAACTTTTGTCCATGAGCGTCCGGAATCGGAGTTTATGGACTCATCTCCCATGGCTGAAGACGACACGATCTCATCGAGAGTTTACCCAGGACGTTAACCTCATGCATTATGCAAAACGCATGTAACTATACATACGAGTAATAGACTCTTTTGTGTAATACTACGTATATATCGGATGATGCTTGGTATTCGTACGAGTTCAGGTTTTTTGACAAAGGATGAATTTTATTAACTCAAAAAATGAAGCATTAAGTTGATACAAAATCAATGAGTACACACCCGGTCTCTGCAAAGCTAAAATGCACACATTCATTATCAACACACACAAACAGAAAACACGCCCGAAAATAGTAAAATCAGCTGTCAACAAACTACAATAACAACCATATCTGCACCATTTCCTGACACCACCGGGACAACGAGATTGTTCAACAGCAACACATTTAAAAAGCAAATGTCGCTCAAGCATCATCGTCATCGAATCCAACCACCAAAGGCCAGATTCTAGACACAAGTCCGAGCATGTCCAAGCAATGCCTTCAATAAGGTATCGACGCAAAAACATCATCATTTCCATGTATAATCAACTCGGGTCTCACATAGTGTTTTCACCCCGAAGCATGAAATCAACCGACAAACGTCCATTTTAGTGAAGGTTCCGTCGAAATTATTCACTTCCTTGTGGTAATTGGACACCAGCTAACCTCTCAAGATAAACATTCCACGACGCGTGCCCGATCAAATCGCGCCTGAAAGCTCGTCATCTTGATGTCTCTGACATATGTCCTCTATGTGGTAAGGAATGAGAGGACGGGTCCATGCATTTTGTAGGTGTCCTCTTGCAAAGGAGTTGTGACAGGCCATGGCCTTGGACCGAAGCATCCCGAGGGTGGAAAACATTGTCAACACTGGTCCAGAATGGCTCTTCACCCTGCTGGAACCACTCAATGAGGCAACGAGAATGGTCGTGCTAATGACTATGTGGAGGATTTGGCACGTTCGGAATGAGATTACACATGAGAAGAGGCCGTCTGCAACTGAAGCTTCCCGCCGATTCCTACATGGGTATATCAATGATTTGCCTCCAACGGCACCCATACGACGACATGGTCAAAGGGAAGACGGCGATGTCTACCGCAAAGAGGTCCTCGCCCCTACACTATGCCTAAGGAAGAGAGGAGGTGGGTCGCGCCGGCACCGGGACGAACAAAACTCAACACTGACGGAAGCTTTGTTGCTGCCTCGGGTTCAGCAGGAGGAGGCATGACCCCGCGGGACAATCGAGGAGGGATAATATACGGTGCATGCAGAGAACTGTGCACATGCGATAACGCACTGGGAGCTGAGCTCTCGGCATGTAAGGAAGGGCTAGAGTTGGCCTTGCATAGGACAGAGTTGCCAATCACAGTCGAGCTGGATTGTATGAAGGCGGTGGTGATGATCACAACACATTTAGAGGACCAATCAATGCATCGTAGTCTCATTGAGGAGATCAGGAGGTTGGCGGTTACTGCAGGTCGGGAGACCACGTTTACTCTCTATTGTCGTTCGCAAAATAAAGCTAATCATGAACTGGCCTTGAATGGTCGTAGGACTCTCCGGACCGCCGTTTTGCTCCGTTCAGGGATAAACTCCGTTGTAAGCTTGGATTTGGCTAAGAAGCCACCTTGAGCAATGAGAATCTCCCTTTTCCCTGACAAAAAAGATAAATCGCCCCTGAAGGACACATACAGAGGCGAAGTGCCCATGATTTGTGCTATTGTGTCATGTTGGTTATTCCAGAATATCGTACAAAGCTCGTACTACTCATTGAGTGGTGGCTCATCTTACATTCTTATGAAGTTGGTCTTAATTCTTTTAACATGTAAAGTGTCCATCTCAACGTCTTACTAAGCAATGCATTTAATTCTTTTCTCCCACTAAACCATGCAAAGTCTGCCATATAAGTGAGTCATGCATTTAACTTATAAACTACAATTATTTTTGCATTAGTCTATGCACGTAGCGCCACCACAACATATATTCATGTTAGTCACCTTTCACATTTTTGTTCGAAATGACATTTTTAACCGGGATTCAAAAAAATGTAATCTATTTTTAGACACTTTCTTTTATTGATTTTCAAGCTTATACTTTCTTTCTATTAGATATAGTTATTTTTAGAAACTACTTACGCATTTTTAACAAAGTTACCGTAACAACGCATGGGGAGAGATTCATGCCCACTACCAACTCAGCTATCATGCCATATCAGCAAGCATGCAATTAAACTACCGAATTTCCCTACTCTATCGTAATGGCATGTCGTCGCTTATGTTTTATTTTTTTTCTTTGCTTCAATTTACTAACCGTTAGTCCATTGTCTCCTTCATGCAAAAAGAAGTAGCAGAAAGCCAATCTGCACTATCTCATTGATATGCAATTTCTCCACAAAACAAGTTTAGGAGTAACAACTGAAGGCATCACTCCATTTCTTCATAACATGTACTTCTCACATGAGTTCTTCTAATAAATAGCAACGACCGCGTCACCTGACGATGATTCATGATTTTTTTTCTCCTTCCCTTGCTCGATCTCTTTCATGAAACCCAGACCAATGTGGGTACTGTACGTCTGTACATACCTAGAGATTCAGAGGCTGGCGTTGGTGCGGGAAGACCATGTCACCGATTTTGCTGTGACCATGGACAGCGTCGGTGCCGAGATGGGGACAACAACGAGGCGGGACGAGAGGGCGAAGCGCTACATGTCATCAACCATGCCGGCCAAATCGGACAGGGGTGCCGCGATCTCGCGGCGCATTGCCACTAAGGATGTTGTTGTCTCCCAGATCAGTGCAATGGGGCATAAACATTGTAGCGGTTAAATATGGATTGTGTCTATATATAACGTGTAACTATACGTAAGGCGTCATCTTTTATGAAATGTTGTAGACTTATTTGTGTTCTTAAATACTCTTTTTTTTCTCTTCCACCCACTATCTCCACCTACCGAATCCAAGCTCGCCAGCATCATCAATGGTGCATCCGGCTCGCAGCCACCCCACCCACGCACAAAATGAGCCATTTGGATCATAATTGCTGGCATGGCAGAGAAAATGAACAGCCGAAGGCTCAAATTTTTTGCCATGCCTAGGTTTGGTATGCGGTAATGTTACTATGTGTTGTAACGTGTCATGTTTGGTATGTAAGTTGATGTAGAGAAGACATTTTTGCTATGTACTCCCTCCGTATCAAAATATAGTGATTAAAAATGTCTTATATTTTGATACGGAGGGATTAATTGTTAGGAGTGGGTATGATGAAATGTACGTTAAGTGGCCAAGAGATGCCTCCGTTATAATTTGTACCATCCATATTCCGTCCGCAGATTTTTTTTCTATTATTTAACCACAAGACCAAATTATACATTATATACTAGTCGCTCCCACTTTTCTCACCATGGGCCCGGTTGTATACCTACTACTCACCCCGTTAAGAGCTTGAGAAACATCAATAGTTGAGAATCCCCTATTCTTCGCTCGTCCCAAAGAATAGAGAAGGAATCTTAAAGATCACACAAGGATCGAGTGCATGGGCGGCCAAATTCGGTGTACGCAGCAGCGCTAGATGTTTGTACCGGTCTTTCCACCGTATTTTTTCCCTACAGTTTTTCTTGTTTTCTATTCTTATATATTTTAAATTCACGAATATTTCTAAATTTTATAAACTTCTAAAATTGATGAACATTTTGAAAATCTAGAAGACTTTTTAAAATTTGTGAATATTTCTACAATTCAGAAAAGTTACTTTCCATGAATATTTTTAAAATTCGCCAGTT
Organism: Triticum aestivum; assembly: GCF_018294505.1. Taxonomy (NCBI): domain Eukaryota; kingdom Viridiplantae; phylum Streptophyta; class Magnoliopsida; order Poales; family Poaceae; genus Triticum; species Triticum aestivum. Next base: position 459,254,839 of record NC_057799.1, read on the forward strand.
AAAAAAGCAGAAACATGGGAGAAAATCCTAGAAAATAAATAAAGTAATATAAAAAATCAAAACTAGGAAAATATGAAGAAAAAATAAACAAAATAATCCGCAGAGAAACGAACCAGAGAAAAAATTCAAAAAAACTAGCGATAATGAGCTGCCCACGTCCCCGCGTCGTAATTTAACTTTGTCGTCGGTTGCAGGCCAGATAATTCGCAAAAAAACAGGTTGCAGGCCAGATGTTTGTTTCGAAATCACTAATTAAGGAGTACTCGTTGCAAAGAACACTCCACTTTCTCAGATCGCGACAAGTGGCGCACATGCAGCGTGCCACTTGTCGCAACCTGGGAGTTTTCCCTTTTTTCGTAGATCCGTTTATTCAAAACATTTTATCTCTTAAACCGTGCGTCCAAATCTCGAACCGTTTTCACCATTGGATTCCTCGCGTCGAGATCTTCAAAACTAGATCCCATGTTGATAGGTTTTGACGAACTTTTTTTCACGAAAAAAACCGGACAAAAAACCGAACCGGGAGCATGGTTTTTTTCCCTTTCCGAAAGAGGCATGCCCGTGCCTCTCGTGAAATCACAACCGTGCCTCTCGTCGAAGCAAAACCGTGACTCTCGTGAAAGGAAAAAAAAAAACAGAAAACGCATTTTTTTCCGTTTCCGAGAGGCACGGCCGTGACTCTCGCGAAAGCACATCCGTGCCTCTCGCGAAAGCAAAACCGTGACTCTCGCGAAAGAAAAAAAAAACAGAAAACTCGTATTTTTTCCCCTTTCCTAGAGGCACGGCCGTGACTTTCGCAAAAGCACAACCGTGCCTCTCGCGGAAGCAAAACCGTGACTCTCACGAAAGAAAAAAAACAGAAAACACGTTTTGTTTTTCCCTTTCCGAGAGGCATGGCCGTGACTCTCGCGAAAGCACAACCGTGCCTCTCGCGGAAGCAAAACCGTGACTCTCGCGAAAGAAAAAAAACAGAAAACGAGTTTTTTTTCGTTTCCGAAAGGCACGGTCGTGACTCTCGCAAAAGTACAACCGCACCTCTCGCGGAAGAAAAACCGTGACTTTCGCGAAAGGAAAAAAAACACGTTTTTTCCGCACAAAAATTTTTTTTCCCAAATTTTTTTTTATCGAAAAGCTAAGAAACACCGGCGGAAACCAAAACGTCGAAAAAACCCGGAAAAAACCGTTTAAAAAGCCGAAAACGCGTGCGGAAAAATAAAAAAACAAAATCCAAAGGGAGCGTCCAGAGCGCGACACGTGGCGAATGGCTAAGAGCGCGCCAAGTGGCGCTGATCGTTGCGAGGCTCCCGAAGGAGCGCTCGTTAACTAGTTACTTCTTGTTTGTTTTAGCAATGCAGGCCAGATGTATGAATATGGGAAGACCACGCCAAGCCGTATTTGAAGCCCAAACCTTGCGATAAGTTGGGCTTATTCATAGTTAGGCTCGGCCTGGGCCACTTGCATACGATATTAGGGGGTTGCTGGTTGAGGGGGAAAATCCGGCAAACCCTATTTGACGCTCGTTAGCGTCAGAATGTTGTGCTTCCGCTGAGGGGAGCCTCTAGTTGGGCCGGCCCATATGCAGGATTTGCATTTGCCGTTTCATTCGTTCGCTGCTGCTTCCTTCTCTGTTCCTTGCGGTGGTTTTTTTTGTTTTTCTTGTATGGTTTTTGCTTCCAGTTTTTTCACTGTTCTGTCTGGTTTTCAGTTGTTTTGTTCCGGTTTTTAAAATTTTCTGTTTTGGTTCCTTTTTTCTTTTAAGTTTGCTTTTTTCTTTTCTCTTTCTGTTTTTTCTCTTTATTGTGTATTATATAAAAAGTTCACCGTGTATTACAAAAATCTTCATCATAGAAAATGTTCATCGTATTTTATGAAATAGTTCACCTTGAATTATAAAAATGTTCATCATGTATTACAAAAATGTTCATCGTATACTATGAAATTGTTCAATGATATGAAAAAATGTTCATTGTGTATTTAAAATTTGTTCATCGTATATGAAAAAATGTTCAACGTATAATACAAATAGTTCATTTGTGTTTTTGAATTGTTCAGTGTTTTTACAAAAAAATACACTGTATTTTAAAATTTGTTCAACATGATAATAAAAATATATATTTTATAAAAAAAATATTTGACGCTATCTCTTATACTTTAGGACTGGCGCTGCATTTATATCGTTGTGGGTCGCTAGCTCGGCTGGTAGGCTCACAGGAATGCAGAATGAGGTCGGGAGCTCGATGCCAAGCGTGCGCTTCTTTTACGATTTTTTGCTCGACGCGTGATAATTGGGCCGGCCCGTTGGCCGTCGCTTTAGCGAAGCTACGTTGATCAGACGCACACGGGCGACGTATAGGAGCTCTCGGAAAATCCGGGGAACTCCCTATTCGCCGCATTATGCGGCAAAGTGTCGAGGAAACGCACAGGGTTCACGCGCGAGCGACGCAATCTGGGCCAGCCCGTTAGCGGTTAGCGTAAGTACGGGCGGGTGGTTTCTTCCGGTTTTGGGAAAGGTTTCCCGAATCGGTTTTTTTCCTGTTGTTTTTTGGCTGGTTTTCTTATAGGGTTTTTCTTTTTCGGTTATTTTCTCTTCTGTTTCCTTTTATATTTTCGTTTTGGTTTTATCTTTCCTGTTTCTTTCTTCTTTTTTCATTTCTTTCCTTTTTCTGTTTCTTTCTTCAATAATTCGGAAATTTCAAAAAAAGTATAGAATTCAAAATTGTTCGCAAATTTGAAAATATGTTCAGGGTTTTGAAATAAATGTTCGTGTTTTCAAAAAAATGTTCAAAATTTTGAAAATATGTTCTTGTTTTCAGAAAATGTTCGTTTTTAAAATATAGTTTGGACTTTTCAAAAATTGTAGAGGAATTTTCAAAATTGTTCGTGTACTTCAAAATTTGTTCAGTTCACAAATTTAGAAAATGTACATTTTTTTAAAAAAGAATCCGGAATTGCAAAAATTGTTTGCGGTTGCAAAATTTGGTCTGAAATTAAAAAAAATCGTGTTTGATAAAATGTTCAGGAATGTCAAAAAAAATTCGTGGTTTCATTTGTTAGATATTTCATGGAGTTCCGTTTTCAAATTTTTGTTCACAAATTTAAAAAATGTTCGCGGTTTCATTTTTTTTGTACTTTCGTAAAAAGTTCCATTTTTCAAATATTTTTTCAAAATTCAAAAAATGTTTGTGGTTTCAAATTTTGTTCGGGATTTCATAATTTGTTCACAACTTCAAAAAATGGTTCACGTTTCTCAAAAACATTTTCTGCAGTTTCAATTTTTTTGTGCACGTATGCGAAAAAAATGTTTCTGCGTACAAAATTTGTTCAGAAATGAAAAAAATGGTCGCACTTTTTCAAAATATACACTTTGAGAAAAAATGTACAATCTGTAGGTCGCAGGTTCGAGTTTCCATCGCGCCTTCCTTTCCCTTTTTGCTTTCTATTATTTCCACCGGTACAGCGCGATGAGCCGGCCCAATCAGACTGCGCCCCTGTGCGTGGCGTCGACATTTTGACGCAAAGCGCATCCAATAGGAGCTCACAAAATCCGTGACCTCCTCCTATACGCCGCACTCTGCAGGCATTTCCTATTTAGCGCTGCAGGCGCCTGTTAATGTGTATTCTGCTAACGGGCGCCTGCAGTTTGGCTGGGCTTGGCCCATTTCGCTCGCTTCGCTGTCGTTTGCTTATACAAATCGCAAAAATTCCGCGAGAGCTTCCTGGTTAACAGCGCACTATGGTAACCACCCCGCGACAGTAACTTGATGCCCACAATTGCATCACTTGTTCGCCTTATCATCTTTTTTTTCACTTTTTCTATTTTTTATTTTTTATTTTTCTGTTTAATTGTTTTCCTACTTCCTCGTTCGATGATCTTTCTCAAATCCATCCACATTTTTCTAAAATTGATGAACTTTTTTCTAATGCAACGAACTTTTTTCAAATTTGAATTTTTTTTTCTCAAATTCGACGAACTAATTTGGATGAACTTTTTTCAAGATTGACAAATTTTTCGTTCAAATTTGTGAAAAAATTTCAAAATCGATGAACTATTTTCTCAAACTCGATGAACTTTTTTTCAGAAACAATGAACTTTTTGAAATTTTCCATAAAGTTTTTTCCAAAATCGGTGAACTTTTTGAAGTTTGCGAAATTTTCTTCAAAAATGATGAACTATTTCTCAAAATCGATGAACTTTTTTTAAGTTTGTGAACTTTTCTTCAAAAATGATGAACTATTTCTCATAATTGATGAACTTTTTTTAAGTTTGTGAACTTTTATCTCAAAATCGATGAACGGTTTTATAGAAGTAAATGAAAAAACTAAATGATAAATAAATAGTGCGCCCATACTAGTTCATGTACACTTTAGCGCTAGTAAATCACAAGTGACAAGTGACTCCTTTGGTCAGCTATGAGCGTACAAGGGTTGCCTGCCCGGGCGATGTGAGTTCGATCCCTGAAGAATCCTCCATTTTTGCGGTTTTTTTTTGCGATTTCTGGTAGCTGCTTTTCCCATCGCGGGCCGGCCCAACAAGGCGCTGCAGCGGCCGAACAGGAACCCCCCACTCTGCGGCCGAGTGTCGTCGGTTCGCACAGGCGGCCTCCGGCTGGGCTGGCCCAGTACAGCCAGCGGACTTTTACTGTAGCTAAAAATTTAGGTTTGTCGGGGATTGAACCAGGGGATCTAGTGCTACAGACTACCATCTGCGACCAGCTGAGCTAGCGAGCTTTTCTACTTAGATGGCAGCGTCAATCCTTAGGGTCTACAAATTCTCGGAATTTCGAATGCATTTTTTTAGAAAAACTGAGAGCTTTCTGAAACGCAAATACGTTTCAAATTTCAGAATGGTTTTTTATAAACTGAAATGTTTTAGAAAATAATGAAGATTTTTCGAAATCAGGAACAGTTTTTTTTACGTGAATATTTCTTCAAATTCCAAAATTAAACTGGGCAAATGCGAACATTTTAAACGCCCAACTAAAATGTGCAAACATGAACATTTTTTTTAAAATTTCTGAACAATTTTTGACAAGGGAACATTTTCTGAAAATATGTGAAATGTTGGAGCAGAAATCATTCTGAACTTGTTTTGAAAGAACACAAACAATTGTTTGAATAAGCGAACATTTTTTGAAAAATGTATGAGAACATTTTTTATTTTTTTTTGGAAAAATGATCGGCTTTGAATTTTCATAATTTTTTAGAAGCAAGACATTTTTTTGAAAATCACGAACATTTTTTAACACACGAACGTTTTATGAAAATCATAAACATTATTTGAATTTATGAAAAAAATTAAAACGACCATTTTTAAAGTTTTGAACATTTTCAAAGGCAAGAATATTTTTCTAAATTGAAGAACAATTTTCGAACATGAACTTAGTTTAAAAAAGATGGATAACCTTGAAAAGGGAAAAAGTAACAGAAAACAAAAAAAGAGAAAGAGGAAAAAACAGAAAAAACTGTAAAATAATTAAAAAAAACTTGTTCAGGGAACCTTCTCCTTCTAAGGTTCCCAAAACCGGCTGGCTGTTGCCATTGTACGCTCAAAAACTGGGCCGGCCCATCGCATCGCTGCTCGGTCGCTCGCCTATGCGAAGTGCCGGCAGTTTGATGCAAAGTCCGTCAAATAGGATTTCGCGGAAAATCCTACTCGCCGCTCGTTGCGGCAAGTTGTCGACGCTTCGCACAGGAGGAGGTGAGAGCGAGCGACCGAGTGGGCCGGCCCGTTTTAGCATTTAAGCAGACACCTGTTTTTGGGATCCTTCGATGATGTTTCCAGATCGTTTTTTTTTGTTTTGGAAAACTTCTAGAAGTTCCTGAACCGTTTTTTCTTTTCAGTTTATTTTTCGTTTTACTTTATTCTATTTTTCCTCTTTTTTGTTTTTTCTTTTCTCTTTTCTATTTGTTTCTTTTTCTTTTTCTTTTTTTCTTTTACTTTTTTTCCTTTCAAGTTTATTATCAAATTTTGTTTCCGAATTTCAAAAAATTACCTGATTTTCAGATTTTGTTCAGAAGTTCAAAAAATGTTTCCGTTTTTTAAATTTTGTTCACAAATTAAAAAAAATTCCCGCTTTCAAAAATTTGTTCCAAATTTTAAAAAAATGTTCCTGTTTTTCAAATTTTGTTCACAAATTCAAAAAATGTTCAAGGTTTTAGAAATTTTTTCGGAATTTAAAAATGTTCCCTTTTTAAAAACAAATTCGAAAATTCAAAAAATGTTCGCATTTTGGACTTCAAAAAATATTCACGTTGCAAAAATTGTTTGGAATTTCAGAAAATGTCCCTTTTTCCAAATTTGTTCAAAAAATAAAAAATTCTTCGCTTTTTCAAAAAATGTTCCCAAATTTAAAAAGTTCAGAATTTAAAAAAATGTTCACATTTTCGGAAAAAATTTACTTTTTGGATGATTGTTCGAAATAAAAACACGGGCCAAAAAACCGATTCACTACTGTACATAAGTCCCTACAATGCGCGGTTCGCTGCAGTATGCCAATCGCTTCGTGCGCTGCCGGCCCAGTAGGGGCGCGCGCGTGTGCGTCGGGGTCGCTAGTTGACGCAGAATGCGTCCGATAGGACCTCGAAATCACTAGTTGAGGAGTATTCTGTTGGGGAACATAGTATTTCAAAGAAATTCGTACGATCACGCAAGATCTATCTAGGAGATGCATAGCAACGAGAGGGGGAGAGTGTGTGTACGTACCCTTGTAGACCGAAAGCGGAAGCGTTTAGTAACGTGGTTGATGTAGTCAAACGTCTTCACGATCCAACCGATCCAAGTACCGAATGTGTGGCACCTCCATGTTCAGCACACATTCAGCACGATGACGTCCCTCGAGCTCTTGATCCAGTTGAGGACGAGGGAGAGTTCCGTCAGCACGACGGCGTGGCGACGGTGATGATGAAGTTACTGGCGCAGGGTTTCGCCTAAGCACTACGACGATATGAGCGAGGTGTTAACTGTGGAGGGGGGCGCTGCACACGGCTAGCAACAATTGATGTATGTTCTAGGGGTGCCCTCCGCACGTATATAAGAGGGAGAGGGAGGGAGGCAGCCTAGGGCGCACCCAAGTAGGAGGAATCCTACTTGGGCCCCTAGTCCAATTTGGCCCCCCCCCTACCATATTTGGACAAGGGGGAAAGGAAGGAGGGGGAGGGGAAGGAAGTAGGAGTCCTACTTCATACTTTCCTTTTCCTCCTCTCCTTTCCCTTTCTCCTCACGTGGCTGGCCCTATAGGGGGCGTTCCAGCCCCTTGTGGGCTGATGTCTTCCCTTACTTGGCCCATTAAGCCCATATCTTTGCCGGGGGTTGCCCGGAACCCCTTCCGGTGACCCGGTATCACCCGGAACACGTCCGATGTCCAAATACCATCGTCCTATATATGAATCTTTACCTCTCAATCATTTCGAGACTCCTCGCCATGTTTGTGATCTCATTCGGGACTCCGAACAAACTTCGGTCATCAAATCACATAACTCATAATACAAATCGTCATCGAACGTTAAGCGTGCGGACCCTACGGGTTCGAGAACTATGTAGACATAACCGAGACACATCTCCCGTCAATAACCAATAGCGGAACCTGGATGCTCATATTGGCTCCTACATATTCTACAAAGATCTTTATTAGTCAAATCGCATAACAACATACGCCATTCCCTTTGTCATCGGTATGTTACTTGCCCGAGATTCAAACGTTGGTATCATCATATCTATTTTAATCTCGTTATCGGCAAGTCTCTTTACTCGTTCTGTAATGCATCATCCCGCAGCTAACTCATTAGTCACATTGCTTGCAAGGCTTATAGTGAGCATTACCGAGAGGGCCCAGAGATACCTCTCCGATACACGGAGTGACAAATCCTAATCTTGGTCTATGCCAACTCAACACACACCATCGGAGACAACTGTAGAGCATCTTTATAATCACCCAGTTACGTTGTGGCGTTTGATAGCACACAAAGTGTTCCTCCGGTATTCGGGAATTGCATAATCTCATAGTCAGAGGAATATGTATAAGTCATGAAGAAAGCAATAGCAATAAAACTATACGATCATTATGCTAAGCTAACGGATGGGTCTTGTCCATCACATCATTCTCCTAATGATGTGATCCCGTTCATCAAATGACAACACATGTCTATGGTCAGGAAACTTAACCATCTTTGATTAACGAGCTAGTCTAGTAGAGGCATACTAGGGACACTTTGTTTTGTCTATGTATTCACACATGTATCAAGTTTCCGGTTAATACAGTTCTAGCATGAATAATAAACATTTATCATGATATAAGTAAATATAAATAACAACTTTATTTTTTTGACTGGAATAACAACTTTATTATTGCCTCTAGGGCATATTTCCTTCAGTCTCCCACTTGCACTAGAGTCAATAATCTAGTTCACATCGCCATGTGATTTAACACCAATAGTTCACATCACCATGTGATTAGTTCACATCGCCATGTGACTAATACCCAAAGGGTTTTACTAGAGTCAATAATATAGTTCACATCGCTATGTGATTAACTCCCAAAGAGTACTAAGGTGTGATCATGTTTTGCTTGTGAGAGAAGCTTAGTCAATGGGTCTGTCACATTCAGAGCCGTATGTATTTTGCAAATTTTCTATGTCTACAATGCTCTGCATGGAGCTACTCTAGCTAATTGCTCCCACTTTCAATATGTATCCAGATTGAGACTCAGAGTCATCCGGATCGGTGTAAAAGCTTTCAATGACGTAACTCTTTACGACGAACTCTTTATCACCTCCATAACCGAGAAATATCTCCTTAGTCTTCTAAGGATAATTTTGACCGCTGTCAAGTGATCTACTCCTGGATCAATATCGTACCCCCTTGCCAAACTCATGGCAAGGTACATAATAGGTTTGGTACACAGCATATCATACTTTATAGAACCTATGGCTGAGGCATAGGGAATGACTTTCATTCTCTTTCTATTTTCTGCCGTGGTCGTGTTTTGAGTCTTACTCAACTTTACACCTTGCAATACATGCAAGAACTCCTTCTTTGACTGTTCCATTTTGAACTACTTCAAAAACTTGTCAAGGTATGTACTCATTGAAAAATCTTATCAAGCGTCTTGATCTATCTCTATAGATCTTGATGCCCAATATGTAAGCAGCTTCACTGAGGTCTTTCTTTGAAAAACTCCTTTCAAACACTCCTTTATGATTTCCAGAAAATTCTACATCATTTCTGATCAACAATATGTCATAAACATATACTTATCAGAAAGGTTGTAGTGCTCCCACTCACGTTCTTGTAAATACAGGCTTCACCAAAAGTCTGTATGAAACAATATGCTTTGATCACCTAATCAAAGCGTATATTCCAACTCCGAGATGCTTGCACCAGTCCATAGATGGATCGCTGGAGCTTGCACACTTTGTTAGCACCTTTAGGATTGACAAAACCTTCTTATTGCATCATATACAACCCTTCTTTAAGAAATCCATTAAGGAATGTAGTTTTGACATCCATTTGCCAGATTTCATAAAATGTGGCAATTGCTAACATGATTCGGACAGACTTAAGCATCGCTATGAGTGAGAAAATCTTATCGTAGTCAACACCTTGAACTTGTCGAAAACTTTTTGCGACAATCCGAGCTTTGTAGATAGTAACACTACTATCAGCGTCCGTCTTCCTCTTGAAGATCCATTTATTCTCAATGGCTTGCCGATCATCGGGCAAGTTAATTAAAGTCCATACTTTGTTCTCATACATGGATCCCATCTCAGATTTCATGGTTTCAAGCCATTTCGCGGAATTTGGGCTCATCATTGCTTCCTCATAGTTCGTAGGTTCGTCATGGTCTAGTAACATGACTTCCAGAACAGAATCACCGTACCACTCTGGTGCGGACCGTACTCTGTTTGACCCACGAGGTTTGGTAGTAACTTGATCTGAAGTTTCATGATCATCATCATTAGCTTCCTCACTAATTGGTGTAGGAATCACTGGAACTGATTTCTGTGATGAACTACTTTTCAATTCGGGAGAAGGTACAATTACCTCATCAGGTTCTACATTCCTCCCACTCACTTCTTTCGAGAGAAACTTCTTCTCTAGAAAGGATCCATTCTTAGCAACGAATATCTTGCCTTCAGATCTGTGACAGAAGGTGTACCCAACAGTTTCCTTTGGGTATCTATGAAGACGCATTTCTCTGATTTGGGTTCGAGCTTATCAGGTTGAAACTTTTTCACATAAGAATCACAGCCCCAAACTTTAAGAAACGACAACTTAGGTTTCTTGCTAAAACACAGTTCATATGGTGTCGTCTCAACGGATTTAGATGGTGCCCTATTTAACATGAATGCAGCTGTCTCTAATGCATAACCCCAAAATGATAGTGGTAAATCGGTAAGAGACATCATAGATTGCACCATATCTAATAAAGTACGGTTACAACGTTCGGACACACCATTACGTTGTGGTGTTCCAGGTGGCATGAGCTGCGAAACTATTCCACATTGTTTCAAATGAAGGCCAAACTCGTAACTCAAATATTCGCCTCCGCTATCAGATCATAGAAACTTTATTTTCTTGTTACGATGATTGTCAACTTCACTCTGAAATTCTTTGAACTTTCCAAATGTTTCAGACTTGTGTTTCATTAAGTAGATATACCCATATCTGCTCAAATCATATGTGAAGGTCAGAAAATAACGATACCCGCCACGAGCCTCGACACTCATCCGACCGCATACATCGGTATGTATTATTTCCAATAAGTCATTGGCTTGCTCCATTGTTCCGGAGAACAGAGTCTTAGTCATCTTGCCCATGAGGCATGGTTCGCAAGCATCAAATGATTCATAATCAAGTGATTCCAAAAGTCCATCCACATGGAGTTTCTTCATGCGTTTTACACCAATATGACCTAAATGGCAGTGCCACAAATATGTTGCACTATCATTATCAACTTTGCATCTTTTGGCATCAATATTATGAATATGTGTATCACTACGGTCGAGATTCAGTAAACCATTTACATTGGGTGTATGACCATAGAAGGTTTTATTCATGTAAACAGAACAACAATTATTTTCTGACTTAAATGAATAACCATATTGCAATAAACATGATCCAATCATATTCATGCTCAACGCAAACACCAAATAACATTTATTAGGTTCAACACTAATCCCAGAGGTAGAGGGAGTATGCGATGGTGACCTTATCAACCTTGGAATCCCTTCCAACACACATCATCACTTTTCCCTCAACTAGTCTCTGTTCATTTTGTAACTCCTGTTTTGAGTTACTAATATTAGTAACTGAATCGGTATCAAATACCTAGGGGTTACTATGAACACTAGTAAAGTACACATCAATAATTTGTATATCAAATATACCTTTGTTCACTTTGCCATCCTTCTTATTCGCCAAATGTTTGGGGTAGTTCTGCTTCCAGTGACCATTTCCTTTGCAGTAGAAGCACTCAATTTCAGGCTTAGGTCCAGACTTGGGCTTCTTCCCGGGAGCAGCAACTTGCTTGCTATTCTTCTTGAAGTTCCCCTTCTTCCCTTTGCCCTTTTTCTTGAAACTAGTGGTCTTGTTAACCATCAACACTTGATGCTCTTTCTTGATTTCTACCTTTGCTGATTTTAGCATCGCGGAGAGCTCGGGAATCGTTTTCATCCCTTGCATATTATAGTTCATCACGAAGTTCCAGTAACTTGGTGATAGTGACTAGAGAATTTTATCAGTCACTATCTTATCTGGAAGATTAACTCCCACTTGATTCAAGCGATTGTAGTACTCAGACATTCTGAGCACATGCTCACTGGTTGAGCTATTCTCCTCCATTTTGTAGGCAAAGTACTTGTCAGAGGTCTCATACCTCTCGACTCGGGCATGAGTCTGAAATACCAACTTCAACTCTTGGAACATCTTATACGCTCCGTGGCGTTCAAAATGTTTTTGAAGTCCCGGTTCTAATCCGTAAAGTATGATGCACTAAACTATCAAGTAGTCATCATACTGAGCTTGTCAAACGTTCATAACATCTGCATCTGCTCCTGCAATAGGTCTGTCACCTAGCGGTGCATCAAGGACATAATTCTTCTGTGCAGCAATGAGGATAATCCTCAGATCATGGACCAAGTCCGCATCATTGCTACTATCATCTTTCAACTTATATTTCTCTAGGAGCATATCAAAAAATAAACGGGGAACTACATCGCGAGCTATTGATCCACCACATAATTTGCAAATACAATCAGGACTAAGTTCATGATAAATTTAAGTTCAATTAATCATATTACTTAAGAACTCCCACTTAGATAGACATCTCTCGAGTCATCTAAATGATCACGTGATCCATATCAACTAAACCATGTCCGATCATCACGTGAGATGGAGTAGTTTTCAATGGTGAACATCACTATGTTGATCATATCTACTATATGATTCACGCTCGAACTTTCGGTCTCAGTGTTCCAAGGCCATATCTGCATATGCTAGGCTCATCAAGTTTAACCCGAGTATTTTGCATGTGCAAAACTGGCTTGCACCCGTTGTATGTGAACGTAGAGCTTATCAAACCCGATCATCACGTGGTGTCTCAGCATGAAGAACTGTCGCAACGGTGCATACTCAAGGAGAACACTTATACCTTGAAATTTAGTGAGGGATCATCTTATAATGCTACCGACGTACTAAGCAAAATAAGATGCATAAAGGTAAACATCACATGCAATGAAAATATGTGACATGGTATGGCCGTCACCATCTTGTGCCTTTGATCTCCATCTCCAAAGCACCGTCATGATCTCCATCATCACCGGCATGACACCATGATCTCCATCATCTTGATCTCTATCAACATGTCGTCACATGGTCGTCTCGCCAACTATTGCTTTTGTAACTATTGCTATCACATAGCGATAAAGTAAAGCAATTATATGGCGCTTGCATCTTATGCAATAAAGAGACAACCATAAGGCTCCTGCCAGTTGCCGGTAACTTTAACAAAACATGATCATCTCATACAACAATTTATATCTCATCACGTCTATACCATATCACATCACAACATGCCCTGCAAAAACAAGTTAGATGTCCTCTACTTTGTTGCAAGTTTTACGTGGCTACTACGGGCTTCTAGCAAGAACCGTTCTTACCTGCGCATTAAAACCACAACGATTTTTCGTCAAGTGTGCTGTTTTAACCTTCAACAAGGACCGGGCGTAGTCAAACTCGATTCAACTAAAGTTGGAGAAATAGACACCCGCCAGCCACCTGTGTGCAAAGCACATCGGTAGAACTAGTCTCATGAACGCAGTCATGTAATGTCGGTCCGGGCCGCTTCATCCAACAATACCGCCGAATCAAAGTAAGACTTTGCTGGTAAGCAGTGTGACTATTATCGCCCACAACTCTTTGTGTTCTACTCGTGCATATAACATCTACGCATAGACCTGGCTCGGATGCCACTGTTGGGGAACGTAGTATTTCAAAAAAAATCCTACGATCATGCAAGATCTATCTAGGAATTGCATAGCAACGAGAGGGGGAGAGTGTGTCTACGTACTCTTGTAGACCGAAAGCGGAAGCATTTAGTAACGCGGTTGATGTAGTCGAACATCTTCATGATCCAACCGATCCAAGTACCGAACGTACGACACCTCCGTGTTCAACACACGTTCAGCACGACGACGTCCCTCGAGCTCTTGATCCAGTTGAGGACGAGGGAGAGTTCCGTCAGCATGACAGCGTGGCGACGGTGATGATGAAGTTACCGGCGCAGGGCTTCGCCTAAGCACTACGATGATATGACCGAGGTGTTAACTGTGGAGGGGGGCGCTACACACGGCTATGAACAATTGATGTATGTTCTAGGGGTGCCCTCCCCACGTATATAAAGGAGGGAGAGGGAGGGAGGCAGCCTAGGGCGCACCCAAGTAGGAGGAATCCTACTTGGGCCCCTAGTCCAATTCGGCCTCCCCTACCATATTTGGACAAGGGGGAAATGAAGGAGGGGGGAGGGGAAGGAAGTAGGAGTCCTACTTCATACTTTTCTTTTCCTCCTCTCCTTTCCCTTTCTCCTCACGTGGCTGGCCCTATAGGGGGCGCACCAGCCCCTTGTGGGCTGGTGTGTTCCCTTACTTAGCCCATTAATCCCATATCTTTGCCGGGGGTTGCCCGGAACCCCTTCCGGTGACCCGGCATCACCCGGAAAAATTCCGGTGTCAAAATACCACCGTCCTATATATGAATCTTTACCTCTTGACCATTTCGAGACTTCTCGTCATGTCCGTGATCTCATCCGGCACTCCGAACAAACTTCGGTCATCAAATCACATAACTCATAATACAAATCATCATCGAACGTTAAGCGTGCGGACCTTACGAGTTCGAGAACTATGTAGACAGGACCGAGACACATCTCTGGTCAATAACCAATAGCGGAACCTGTGTAAGGGCATATTTATCCCTTAGTTGTTTTGGTGATTGATGACAATGCTTTTGCGGACTAATCGTATGCATTGAGCATCTCAGACATATCATGACTAGGCACAAGACGATTTGGTGCCCCTCGAAGACTTTTGAAGACGGCGTTTCTCTACGTTCCTTTTCGGTGGATTTGAGTCATAGGAAAGCCGTACTATTAAGAGGCGGTCTGCGTTGGAAAGGTTTGGGTGGAATCAACACGTACACGTTTGCTCCTTTTGCACCACCTTTCCTTTGGCTCTTTGGAGCATCCTCTGTTTCTCCATGTCTTTGCAAAATGAAGGACTCCTAGTGTTGCTGATCTGGGGCATGTGGTAGTACTGCTCTCCCGAGCGGTAGTACCGCAGTGCCTTGCGGTAGTACCGGCCGTAGGCGCGGTAGTACCGCAGGTACTCACGGTAGTACCGCTCCTTGGGAGCGATAGTACCGTAGCCTCTGGCCAGACTCAGCTGCTCGAGCGGTTGTATGGGCGGATGTAATTTTTTACATCCGCGCCCTACGCGGTAGTACCGCCCCATGGGCGCGGTAGTACCGTGAGCCCTGGCCTAGCACAACAACATGAGCGGAAGTAGGGGCGAATGTAATTTTTTACATCCGCGCTCTACGCGGTAGTACCGCTTGCCAGGTGAGGTAGTACCGTGTCGGATTTTTGCATGGATTGGAACTCAGCGGAAGTTGCTACGGATGTATTTTTATATGTCCGTGCCTTCTCAGTCTAGACCAACCCTGCCTTGCGGTAGTACCGCAAGGGAGTGCGGTAGTACCGCTGCAGCGGTTCTACCACCCTTGCCACAGGCTGGTCTAGCTCCTGCTGCGCCAGCGGTAGTACCGCAGTACCCTACCGTAGTACCGTGGTCCCGTGCGGTAGTACCGCTTGCCAGGTGTGGTAGTACCGCTCGTCGCGTGCTGAGTTAGTGGATAACTGTTGGATTTGTTCTTGCACTATATAAGGGGAGTCTTCTTCTCTGAGTTGACTACCTCTTCCACCCCAAGCTCCATTGTTGCTCTAAGCTCCATTTTCGCCCGATCTCTCCCTAGCCAATCAAACTTGTTGATTTTCTAGGGATTGGTTGAGAAGGCCACGATCTACACTTCCACCAAGAGAAATTTGATCCCCCCACTAATCCCTTGCGGATCTTGTTACTCTTGGGTGTTTGAGCACCCTAGACGGTTGAGGTCACCGTGGAGCCATATTCCATTGTGGTGAAGCTTCGTGGTGTCGTTGGGAGCCTCCAATTAAGTTGTGGAGATTGCCCCAACCTTGTTTGTAAAGGTCCGGTCGCCGCCTCCAAGGGCACCAATAGTGGAATCATGGCATCTCGCATTGTGTGAGGGCGTGAGGAGAATACGGTGGCCCTAGTGGCTTCTTGGGGAGCATTGTGCCTCCACACCGCTCCAACGGAGACGTACTTCCCCTCAAAAGGAAGGAACTTCGGTAACACATCCTCGTCTTCACCGGCTCCACTCTTGGTTATCTCGTGCCTTTACTTGTGCAAGCTTATTTGTGTTATATCCTTTGCTTGCTTGTGTGCTTGTTGTTGTTGCATCATATAGGTTGCTCACCTAGTTGCATATCTAGACAACCTACTTTGATGCAAAGTTTAAATTGGTAAAGAAAAGCTAAAAATTGTTAGTTGCCTATTCACCCCCCTCTAGTCAACTATATCGATCCTTTCAACCTGGATGCTCATATTGTCTCCTACATATTCTACAAAGATCTTTATCGGTCAAACTGCATAACAACATACGTCATTCCCTTTATCATCGGTATGTTACTTGCCCGAGATTCGATCGTCGGTATCATCATACCTAGTTTAATCTCGTTACCGGCAAGTCTCTTTACTCGTTCCGTAATGCATCGTCCCGCAACTAACTCATTAGTCACATTGCTTGCAAGGCTTATAGTGAGCATTACCGAGAGGGCCCAGAGATACCTCTCCGATACACGGAGTGACAAATCCTAATCTTGATCTATGCCAACTCAACAAACACCATCGGAGACACCTGTAGAGCATCTTTATAATCACCCAGTTACGTTGTGACGTTTGATAGCACACAAAGTGTTCCTCCGGTATTCGGGGGTTGCATAATCTCATAGTCAGAGGAATATGTATAAGTCATGAAGAAAGCAATAGCAATAAAACTATATGATCATTATGCTAAGCTAACGGATGGGTCTTGTCCATCACATCATTCTCCTAATGATGTGATCCCGTTCATCAAATGACAACACATGTCTATGGTCAGAAAACTTAACCATCTTTGATTAACGAGCTAGTCTAGTGGAGGCATACTAGGGACACTTTGTTTTGTCTATGTATTCACACATGTATCAAGTTTCCGGTTAATACAATTGTAGCATGAATAATAAACATTTATCATGATATAAGAAAATATAAATAACAACTTTATTATTGCCTCTAGGGCATATTTCCTTCACACTCATTGCAAAGATCACCCCAACTCCCTAGGCTGCGACAAGTGGCGCCCATGCAGTGCGCCACTTGTCGCAACTTGTGAATTTTTCCTTTTTTCGTAGATTCGTTTATTCAAAACGTTTTATCTCTCAAACCATGTGTCCAAATCTTGAACCGCTTTCATCGTTGGATTCCTCGCGTCGAGATCTTCAAAGCTAGATCCCATATTGATAGGTTTTGACGAACTTTTTTTCACGAAAAAAACCGGACAAAAAACTGAACCGGGAGCACGGGTTTTTTCCCTTTCCAAAAGAGGCATGGCCGTGCCCCTCATGAAATCACAACCATGCCTCTCGCAGAAGTAAAACCGTGACTCTCATGGAAGAGAAAAAAAGAAAATGTGTTTTTTTCGTTTCCGAGGAGGCACGGCCGTGTCTCTCACGAAGCACAACCGTGCCTCTCGCGTAAGCAAAACTGTGACTTGCGAAAGAAAGAAAAAACAAAAAACGTGTTTTTTTGTTTCCGAGAGGCACGGCCGTGACTCCCGTGAAAGCACAAGTGTGCCTCTCGTGGAAGCAAAACCGTGACTCTCGCGAAAGGAAAAAACAGGAAACGCGTTTTTTCGTTTCCGAGAGGCGCGGCCGTGACTCTCGCTAAAGCAACCCCGTGCCT
Source organism: Triticum aestivum (assembly GCF_018294505.1). Lineage (NCBI taxonomy): Eukaryota > Viridiplantae > Streptophyta > Magnoliopsida > Poales > Poaceae > Triticum > Triticum aestivum. The sequence continues at coordinate 459,272,413 of NC_057799.1, forward strand.
CTCGCGGAAGCAAAATCGTGACTCTCGCGAAAGAAAAAAAATAGGAAACACGTTTTTTTTCGTTTCCGAGAGGCACGGCCGTGACTCACGAAAGCAAAACCGTACCTCTCGCGGAAGCAAACCGTGACTCTCGCGAAAGAAAAAAACAGAAAACTCGTTTGTTTCGTTTCCGAGAGGAACGACTGTGACTCTCGCGAAAGCAAAACCGTGCCTCTCGCCGAAGCAAAACCGTGACTCTCGCGAAAGATAAAAAAACAGAAAACGCGTTTTTTTCGTTTTCGAGAGGCACGTGACTCTCGCGAAAGCAAAACCTTGCCTCTCGTGGAAGCAAAACTGTGACTCTCGCGAAAGGAAAAAAAAAACAGAAAACACGTTTTTTTCGTTTCTAAGAGGCACGACCGTGACTCGCGAAAGCAAAACCGTGCCTCTCGCGGAAGCAAAACCGTGACTCTCGCGAAAAAGCGTGTTTTTTCGTGCAATTTTTTATTATCGAAAAGGTAAGTAAGACCGGTGGAAAACCACAACGTCGAAAAACCCCGGAAAAAACCGTTTAAAAAGCCAAAAACGCGTGCGAAAAAAAACAAAATCCGGAGGGAGCACCCAGAGCGTGGCGAATGGCTGAGAGCGCGCCAAGTGACGCTGATCGTTGCGATGCTGCCAAAGGAGCGCTCATTAACTAGTTGCTCACATAGGACCTCCCGGTTGCGAGAACGTATCCTCTGAAACAAGCCAACTCGTGCACCTTCCCCTAAAAAAACAAAAAGACAACTCGTGCACCATGGGGCTTCCTATTTGACGCGTGGAGTGCCGTGAGTGGCCCAAACGCGTGAGAGCTCTTATGTGCCGCATTTTGCGGCGAATAGTGAGTGCGACGCACATGAGGTGTGCGACTGGGTCAGCTCTGTGAGAGACACCATGAATTGTGTTTACAACAGTAAAAAAAAAGTAAATCCAAGCTGACGACGCAGGGTATCGAGCCCAGGATGTTACTCTCCCCCACGCGCACTGCTAGTCATTTGTCATAGTGCCTTCAGGTGAAAATAAAATGCATCGCGGATGTATTTATGAACTTAATGTTGTGCGATATTCCCTGTTACATGTTATTTTCTGTACGTGTACATTAGAATATAGATTTTTGATAATTTGAAAAAAATTCTGGGAAACACGAAATATTTTTTAAAACTCCCCAAAAAATGGAATTTCAAACATATATTGAAAAAATCGGGAACATTTTGGAAAAACAAGAACAAAAATTTTGAAGGCGATTTTTTTTACATTTGAACTATTTTCTATAATGTTCAGACAAATTTTGAATTTTTTGAGTTTATGAATAAATGCTGGAACATAATATGAACTTATGAACACATTTTTAAAGGCGAGCATTTTCCAAATATGCAAACATTTTTAAAATCAAGAATTGTTTTTCATAAACAAAAAATTGCGAACATTTTTAAAATAAAGAAATGTTTTGAATTAATGATTTTTTTGAAAGGGAAATATTTTTTCAAATATGCGAACATTTTTAAGAAATCACTATTTTTTTGGAACTTTTTGATTTTTTTTTGAAAATAGGAACATTTTTTGAACTTGTGAACGGCCTTTGCGTCAAATTGTCGTCCCGACGCACAGGGAGGCAGCCTGACTGGGCCGGCCCATAGAGCTGTACCGCCGGAAGGAAAAGAAGCAAAAAAAGAGGCATACACGATGGAAGGAATCAAACCAGTTACCAATGGGTTGCAAATCCGTACTCCCAAGCCTTAAAAAAAAGGCTTCAAAAAATCCGTACTCCCAACCACTCCAGCTGAACAACATTGCTTGTAGCACACCAGCGCGCATCTAAAATAAACTAGCACAACCGTCCAACCGGACTTGTCTACTGTTTCAAACCGGAATTAGTTACTCTAGTGAACATCTTAAAAAAAAGTGCAATTTTTTTTCTGAAAGAGTATATTTCGGAAAAGTGCGAACATTTTTTTGAATATCTGAAAAAATCATAGACAAGAACATTTTTTCGCATACACAAACAAAAAAATTGAAACTGCAGAAACTGTTTTCGTAAAAAGTGAACCATTTTTTGAAGTTGTGAACAAATTATGAAATTACGAACAAACTTATATACCTCGAATATTTTTTTTTGAAGAAATATTTGAAAATTGAACATTTGATGAAATTCCGAAAATATGAAACCATGAACCTATTTTTATTTTTTTGAACTAATATTTTAAAATCAAACATTTGATGAAATTACGAAAATATGAAACTATGAATATTTTTTGTATTTGTGAACAAAAAGTTGAAAATTGAGCTTCATGAATTATCTGACAAAAAAATAGAAACCACGAACATTTTTTGAAATTCCTGAATACTTTTGCAAACGGGAACATTTTTTGAATCACGGACCAAATTTTGCAACCGTGAACATTTTTTAAAATTCCAGAAGTATTTTTGAAATATGAACATTTTCTAAATTTGTGAACAAATTTACATTAACAATTTTTCGGATTTATGAACATATTTAATAGAGTGGAGCTTATTTTAAAATCTGATTTTTTTAATTTTAGAAAAAAGACAAATATCAACATGAAATCAACATGAAAAAGGAAAAAAGGCAAAAATAAAAGAAAAGAGGAAATGAAGAAACAGCATAAGGAAAAATAAATAAAAAAGAAACAAGAGAATAAACAGAAACACTAAAAAGGAAAAAAAAAGAAACAGGAAAACCGGTTGGAACCTTCTAGAAGGTTCCCAATACCAGAAAAACCTGCTGGGAAACTCTAGAAGGTTCCCAAAGCCGAAAACGCTGCAACCCATTAATGGGCCGGCCTAGGGCATCGATCGATCCCTAAGTCTATGCGAAAGGTCGACACTTTGACACGGTGTGCGTCCAATAGGGAATTCCCAAACACGCACCCCACATTCCAAAAATATTCGCGATTTTGAAAAATGTTATCGTATTAAAAAACTCATGGACATAAAAAATGTTCATGGATTTCAAAAAATATTCATGAATTCAAAAAATGATAGCTAGTTCAAAACCTGTTCACGGATTAAAGAAATTGTGAATTCAAAAAATCACGAGTTCAAAAAATTTATCAATTTCAAATTTCAAAAACTATTCACGAGTTTGAGAAATGTTCATGAATTTTTCAAAAATGTTTGGGAGCTAAAAAATTGTTCACTGCTTTGAAGATTTTCCGCATATTTGAAAATAAATCATTAATTTGAAAGCTGGTCTCAATTATCAATAAATTTGGTGAAAAAACAAAATTTTCCAAAAAGTTCACGAATATGATGAAAAGTTCGTGGATTTGAAAATAGAAAAAAGGAAAATGAGAATAAAGAATAGAAAAATATGAAATATAAAAAACAGACAGAGAAAATGCAGAAACCGACGAACGAGCAATCCATTACCGCGAGCGGGGGTGCACATTTGGTCGCTATCCTCTGACCCTTGCTGAGAATAGGATCCCTGGTGCACTAGCACTTGTACGCGTCGGTTCTATACAAACGGTTTTTAAACCCTTTCCGCGACGGCATTTGGAACCGTCGTCAAGTGAGTGTGGGCTATAGGGGGGTCCTTCCCACACGGCCCAGAAATCGTTGGAGATAGGTCCTCCTGGGACACAGGCTGGGACCGTGTGCGATCGGGCGAGGTATCGAAACCCAATCATTTTCGTTCGTATGTACATCCCACACGATGAATCTCAGAAAAACATTTCGGTTCGTATGTATATCACACACAGTCAATCCAAGGAATACGTTTTCGTTCTTATGTACATCCTACACAGCCAATCCAGGGAAAACGTTTCCGTTCGTATATATATCATACACAGTTAATCCAAAGAATACGTTTCCGTTCTTATGTACATCCCACACAGTCAATCCAGGAAAAACGTTTCCGTTCGTATATACATCCACTCAGTTTTATGTGTAGGATCATGTGTGATAAGCATACAATCACACACATTCGCCTTTTCCAAACCATATGCGATAACTAATTAATAAGATTAGCTAGCCGTCGTACGAGTGTCGAACAGGATTACGAAACGTCGAACCGTCGTAACATCATTGTACACGACAACTATCGCACACGATATTCTGTGGTGCAACATTTACGATGCATACTTCATCAGAAACAGTTCATGGTTGCAAATCGTGTACGATAAGGCAACTAACACAAACGTTTAGTTTGCCCGCACCCTTTGTGATATTGTGTGACATCGCACAAGCTTTGCAAACGGCAACTGTGTGCATGCTTGCACACGTTTCCTCTCTGTGAACCGTCTCAGATTATGGTGTATATCGCAAACGTTTGTGTTTTACCAACCGTGTGTGCCATAACGACCACGAGAGCGTAATTTCACCGTAATTTAATTACTGCTATTTTAAATTGTACCGGATTTGAATTTGAATTTGAATGTATGCTATAGCTTTATTCATATCCATCGGGTTCAAACAACCAATGCATTATTCGATTCATAGGTACATATGTTCAAGAATTACATAAGAATCAAATAACGAATGATGAACCACAGTTGTATACTTATACTATTAAAGACGGTAAAGAAAGAGGCGAAATACATTCTGGTTGCTGAACAAGGTGAAGCGGAATGCCCATATTGTGCCCTCCTCCATGCAGAAGGCACACACGACTCTAGTCCAACCCCTTGTGATGGCCGACCGCCCATCCTTCACGGTCTTCATGAAAACATCTAGATAATCATCGTGTTCTGGTAGAAATACTTTAACCTTTGCATGCCAACCAATCATGTAGTTTGAGAGGTAATCTTGAGTAAACTGCTTTCGCAACCACTGCAAAGGAAAAAGATTCAGACATTGTCATCTAACACAACTCATTATGGGCAGTAAAAAGAAGGCTGCAGAGTTCTTACTTACCATCCTGCAGTTCGCTGTTGTCTTGGATAAAGTGTAAACAAATAGTTTAATTGCCATCTTTGGACCCATTTTACTAACAATCTTTATCAGCTTCCTCACTTGATGCCGGTTCATCGATATCTCATTGACCCATACGCAGAAAGGGTCGAAGCGCGGATCTTTACCAATGACATATGTAGCTAAAAGCACCAAGTTAATATTAGAAGCTAAACAACAATTGCACAATAATGGAGTACAACACTGAAAGTGCGTTATATCGACTAGAGGGGGGTGAATAGGCGATTTTTATGAATTCTTCACTGAGGAATTTGCGGGTGAGGAAATTCCTAAGCGAAACTACTTGCAGCGGAATAAGTACTCAGATGTAATCATAACAGAACACAAGCATGGTCATCAGATGAAATGAATACAAGCACAGAGTACAGAAAGCGTAAACACAGGATAACACAGGCTGAAGACAAACAGACTAAAGAAATTGAACTGAGGAAATTGAGAACGTCTTCAGTCAAAGTCTTCAAACAGATATGAACATGCACACAACAATTGTAATGAGGAAATGAAGAGTTGAGGAAATAGAACCAGTAGGCTTGGTGAAGACAATGATTTGGTAGACCAGTTCCAACTGCTGTGACAGTTGTACGTCTGGTTGGAGTGGCTAGGTATTTAAACCTGAGGACACACAGTCCCGGACACACAGTCCTCACCATATTCTCCTTGAGATAAGGTCACACAGACCTCGCCCAATCACTCGTGGTAAGTCTTCAGGTGACTTCCAAACCTTCACAAACTCGGTCACTCGGCAATCCACAATTTCCTCTTGGATGCTCTAGACCATGACGCCTAACCGTCTGGAAGATGCACAATCTTCAAAGGTAACAAGCGTCGGATCCACGCAGGATCAATCTCTTCAGTGATGCTCAATCACTTTGGGTTTGTAGGTGTTTGGGTTTGGGTTTCCTCACTTGATGATTTTCGCTCAAAGTCCTCGGAGGATGGGATGCTCTCAAATGACAAGTGTCAGTTTCTCTCGGAGCAACCAACCAGCTAGTGGTTGTAGGGGGCGGCTATTTATAGCCTAGGGAGCAGCCCGACATGATAAGACATAAATGCCCTTCAATGATATGACCGTTAGGTGGGTAGATATTTTGGGACAGCTGGCGCGTAGCGCAGCAACGGTCGGATATTTGAGGCTCAAATTCCTCAGGGCTATCATGTTCCTCACTGTGTAGGCAATCCGCACTGGCGAATTCCTCACTCCTCAGTCAGAACAAATTCCTCAGTGTCCAGAAGAACTTTGTCGCTATCACTGAAGAAATTGACTGAACTGTATGAGATTTCCAATGGCTTCACTCGAAGGGATTGGTAGGTGTAGGATTTTGAGTTGAGCATCACATGGAAATTTTTCCTTAGTATTTCCTTGACCCACTTTAACAGTACGGTGTTTCCTATGACTCAAGAAAGATAAAATGAAACTTCGAAAACAAAAGTCTTCATGCTTCATGTTCCTTGAATGAATACCAAGTCTTCAGGTTACACCAATTTCTTCATTTTCAAAGTCTTCAGAAATCCAAAATCTTCAGTCGAAGATATTCATTTTTAGGGGTCGACTTTCTCTGTAAATATCAAACTCCTCATAGACTTATAGACCTGTGTACACTCATAAAAACATTAGTCCCTTAACCTATAAGTCTTCAATACACCAAAATCACTAAGGGGCACTAGATGCACTTACAATCTCCCCCTTTTTGGTGATTGATGACAATATAGGTTAAGTTTTCAACGGGGATAAACATATGAAGTGTAAATACTGATATTGAGGAATTTGATTGCAAGATATAGAAGAACCCCCCTGAAGATGTGCATAGTGAGGAATTTGCTTTTGAAGCAATGCACACTTGAAGAGTACAATCATGGAGATCTCCCCCTATATCTTGTAATTCATACACGCATTTGACATATAATATGAAGAATTTGAAATGCATGATGAAATATGGTGACTGGTGTAATTCAGCATGCGTGCATTAACATTAATGAGGAATAAGCATGCAGAAAATCTCAGCCAAAGTATCAGACCACCATAGAGTTTAAGTTTACAACTCGATCGAATAAAGTCTCAGAAGAGCGAGAGTTGTAACTTAGCAAAAATGCCCATATAGGTAGACCCGCTTGAAGACTAACTCAAATTTCTCCCCCTTTGTCATCGAATGACTAAAAGGGTCAAAAAATGAGGAGTAACGCCCCTGAAGAATATCATGATGATGAAGGAGCGCCAGTGTTGTTGGGGCCGGTTGTTGTTGTAGGGCCTGCCGCAGTGTCGTCCAAGTCTTCATGCTCATCGATTTCGCGTGATTAAGAATATGAGCTGGCCACCAAGGAAGGAACCTTGACCTTCTTGAATTTCTTCGGTGGAGGAGCAGACCAGTCAAAATCTTCCTTGAGACCCATTTGCTTCAGATCTTCTTCACCATACAGATGTGACAGAATAGCCCAGGTGTGACCGAAGACTTCATGGAGGTAGAAATGGTTTTTCTTCACTGCATTGTGCATAGCAGTCATGTTGTGAAGAATAGAACCAAACTGACGTTTAACCCATTTGTGGTTTCAATCCACCTTCTGGTGAAGACTGAGAAGAAGCTCACGGTCAGTCATCACTCTTGGAGCTGTGGCTTGAGGATTTGGCTTGGATGCATTGGCAGCAGAATCATGAGTGGTAGAGTCATCATTGGTTGAATAAGATGCAACTTTGCAAAACTGACCATCCAATGGACGATTGCCTTCATCAATAACAGCAGCGGCCTTGCCCTTTTCATCAGCTGAGGAAAATGTCCGCTTGAGGACTTCAATTGGGGGCAAGTAGCTGAGGTGATTCTGAAAATCAGCCTTGTAGTTGAGTGAAGACCTTGTTCTGAGGAATCTCATAATCCAGGGTGCGTAAGGCTTCAACTCAAACGGAGAGAGTGCAACATTTGCCAGAGTCCTCGTGAAGAAATCGTGATAATTGACAGGAATGCCATGAATGATGTTGAATAGCAGATTCTTCATGATGCCAACAATTTCCTCATCAGATGAGTCGTGGTCTTTGATTGGACTCATAGTCTTCGTCAGAATGCGATAGACTGTTATTGGCACATATAGCAATTCCTTCACAAGGAATTTGGTCCTTGGGGCTTGATCGGGCTTCAGAGGCGTCATTAGCACTTGCATGTAATGGGCCGTGAGTTCAGGCTCTTGGTACATACAACGAGCACCTTCAAGGGGAGGACTGATTGGCAGGGCATGAAGTAATTCAGAGGCCGGTGCTTTGTAATGAGTATTTTCGGTCATCCAGTCCAACACCCAAGAGTTGATATCATCAGCATCGCCTATGATGTGCAGGGTTGCATAGAATTGAAGAATGAGCTCTTCATTCCAATCACAGATATCCATGCAAAAGTTGAGCAATCCTGCATCATGAAGCACACTGAGGACTGGGGTAAAGCAATGCAGTGATTCCATGTCTACGTGAGGAATATGCTCATGGTCGAAGACTTTGTCCTTGTTGAAGAGCAGTGAAGAATAAAAATTTGCTTGGCTGGCAGTCCAGAAACGCTTCCTTCTAAGACGAGCAGAGTCATATGGGTTGTAGTCAGTGAAGAAAACATGCTCGCCGAAGAAGTCATCAGCCTTGAATTTCTGCTTCTTCGAGAAGGGATCCTTTGGCTTGGGCTGAGGAGTATCAATCAATTGCATCACCACCTCAGGAATCGCAATCTCAGGCTCCACAGGCTGAGGAATTTCAGGTTCTTCTTCAGTGACAGCCTGGGTCTTTAATTCTTCATTAACATTTTCTTCAGCACTAGTGGCTGGAATCTCTTCATGGACAGACGGGGTTGCACGAGGTTCTTCAGATCCCATTTGTACTTCAGTATTGACAGGGGACTGAGGAATTTGTTGCAGAGGTGTGAACAGAGGAGAGTTGGGGTGCTGACTTTCCCAAAAGTCATCATTTAGCACAGGTGTTGTACACCCAATATCCACATCTTCTTCTTCACTCTTTTCGTCAACGCCGGCCTCTTCAGCAGTGAACTGAGGCATGGGAGACGAGACTATTGGGGTTGAAGGGATTGCATCCACTTCAATTTCTTCATCCAATTGCTCTGTCGAAGCAGCAGAAGGAATTACTTCATCGGATTCACTTGGAATCACATATTGTTCATCAAAAGGAACAAGGTCCTTTGATGGCATGGATGAGACTGGAATAGCATCAATTGGATTCGCAAAAGAGCTGGTCAATGGCTTCATCTTCTTTGGAGCTGAAGAATCTGATGAAGTTGATGCTTTCCTTTTCTTCACTGCTGCACGCTCTGTAGCCTTGGTTTTCTTCACATCTGATGCAGACGGAAGGATCGGAGTTGGGATAGGCGCAGGAGGAGCAGAGGAATTTGGTTCAATTACTTCAGGCACAACTGATGCAGTTTCCCTGACTTCTTTAGTTTCTTCAGGCGCAACACTAGTGGTTGCCCTGGCAATTTCTTCAGCGGTTGGAATGCAGTCATCAGCCCTGGTACTCTGAGTTTCTTCAGCAGCCTGATTGTCATCAGCGGTGCTGGCATTTTCTTCAGTCGGCTGAGCAGATGCCTCAGCCTGAGGATTTTCTTGTTGTGTTGGGGCTACAACATTGGAAGTGAACTTCTCAGTTAAATTCACAAATCTGACTTTGGCTCCAAGCCAGTCAGCGCGGTATACGTCAAGTTCATCATTGAGCTTCTTGATCTCAGATTGAATAGTGACAAGTTCTTCAGTTGTCATAGAGACAACATTTTTCTTCAGGAAGCGCTCCTTCTTGTATTGCGCTTTCTTCAACTGCCTAGCCTTTTCAAATTTCCATTTTTCTTCCTGAATAAAGGCAGTCAGCATATGACTTTGGCCAGGAGTCAGTTTGAAATCAGGCATAGGAGTGTTGGGGTCCTTGTGCCAGAGGTCAATGTAATCAAGGATCAATTTCGGATCCAAAAGCAGAGGCACATTTGTGCCTTTGGCTCTAGCGGCCTTGAGCTGCCTGTCTCTGATGATTTTGGCAAGTTTCTCATCATCAGCTTCGTCTTCGTCAGACGGCACTTGAAAGGCGACCTGCTTCTTGTGAGGACTTGGTCGAGAGCCTTGTCCAGCAGTGGCCTTTTTCTTCAGCAGAGAGGGGCCAGTTGAGGAATTTGGTGCAGCTGAAGAACTAGCAGAAGCTCCTGAGGCAATAGAGATGCCTGTTGTCCTTTGGCACATGGCGAGATGCATAGGTGCTGAGGTTTTTGTCGGAGGAGCTGAGGACTTTGGCGGAGGAGCTGAGGACTTTGGAGGAGCTGGAGCAGCTTGAGGAGTTGGCCGTGAGGGCTTCGAAGAATCTGGCCGTGAGGTCATTTCTGACGAACTTGCCCGTGAGGGCATTTGGGGCGAAGCACTTGGCTTATGAGCAGGCTTCTTAGCCATGGCCTTCTTTGGCTTGCATGCAGAGGCCTCAGCAGTGGTAGCAGCAGCAGAGTCTTCATTAAATTTCCTCACTGCTTCCTTAGCTATTTTGGCTAGCTTGGCCTGGCGCTTGGCCCATTCATCAGGATAGTCCTTGTTAAGCTTCATGCACTAGCCATCGCAACCAAAAGTCCGAACTGATGGAAAGGGCTAGTGCAGTCCACATATAATGTAACATCCCCTCTCACGTGTGACGGGGAAGACAAGTCAACACGTGCAACCGGAAGAGAGCGACGGAGCGCGAAACTCACGTATGACTCAAGAGGTCTATACGTGGACACAAAGGGGGGCAACAGCAATTTTTAGATAAATTGCGCAAACCAGGACTTGAACTCAAGATCTTAGCTCCGATACCATGTTAAGCTTCATGCACTAGCCAACGCAACCAAAAGTCCGAACTGATGGAAAGGGCTAGTGCAGTCCACATATAATGTAACAGTCCTCACCATGCTTGAGGCTGGTGGGATCAGCTTCTTGGCCAGGTGCCAATGGAGGTCTTGGGCATGGAGGATTAAGAGCGAATTTCTTCACATACTTGGGAGTAACATATCTGTACTCCCTCCATTCCCGTGCCCATCTCCTCTCTATCCTTTGTATGCGCACCTTGCGCTGATTTTTGTCCTCCTTTCCAAACTTGGCCTCATCAGGAGTGCAATAATCCTTGTATATGTCATCAGGGATCTCGAAAGCTGTATTGATTTCAGGCCTCTTTCCTCCCTTATGTGGCTTCTTACCGTCAGGCATTTTCTTCAGCTGAGGAATATGAACAACAGAATTTTCTGAAGAGGTGTCCAACTTTTCTTCGAGGAACGCTGCAAATGAGTTAAGTTGATGAGAACCTAGTGATTCAGCAGCAGACATGAGTACCTGTGAACAGAGTATAGTTGCGAGGAATTTGGAGAGGTCATATGCGTTCTCAGAAGTTTTTCAAAAAGAACAACTTTGAGGAATTTGACTAGATGAGTCTTGAAGAATTTCACTAAGCGTTCTTTGTCTTAGGTTCTAGAGTTGGATAGATCGAAAATCCACACAATTGAGGAATCTTGAAGAAAAATTTTGCTTAGAGAAAAGGATCAAGAACAGATGACATGTGAGGTGTTTAGTGTGTCAGGATTTGAAGAATAAAACACCTTTTGAGGATTTTGTAGAAAACATTTGAATCAAAGAGGGCAGTAAAAGTAACTTTTAATTTACCCTAGATGAAGAACACGATGAACTAGGAAGTGTAGATGTGAAGCTCGTCAGTTCAGATCTTCCGCACCCTAACTTGGCTGAGGAAGACAGCTACGGCGGCGGCGGAGTGAAGAAATCCGCAGCCGGCGCGAGTACGATGGCGACGAGGTCGAGGTAGTGAAGCTCTTCCTCACCAGCGATGATGAAGTAGCGGCGGCGCTAGGGATTGAGAAGCTCGAGCGGGAGAGAGATAGAGCGGAGTAAAAACGAAGTGAGGAAGGGGAGGGGTATTTATAGCCGAAGTGAAAACAGTTCGCCCGAAGAAATTGGACGAACGTGCCCCTGACCCTTCTCATTCGCTTGACATGTGTCACCCACGTACTGAGAGGTGGCGATCGTGTGAGATCGTGGGTGAATAGATAAGTATTATCGTGGGATGCGGAACGGTTTAGGTGGCAACAACCGAAAATTGAGATAAGATAAGTTTTGAAGTTCTGTTCGCAAATTCTTCAGCTGACAAGGACACAGTGAAGATTTTGAACGAGTTTCAAATAGAACGCACATGAAGAATTTGTGAATAGCCTGGGTTGAGTTTAGCATAGAGGGGGAAGGGTCCGATCACATTCACTTAGTAGAAAAAGGCAACTTGAAAAAATAGCAATAAGTGAATGCTGTAGAGGACATAAACTCATATACATATATAGCCAATGAAGAAAAACGACGGAAACAGTGAAGACAATGCAAAGTTGAAGAAAATGAACAACTGAGGAATTTCAAAAACTGAGGAAAAACTCAATTGAAGACTTTCAACTTTTGGTGGTGGCGTAGCCCACCGTGTAAGAACGATGATTTCATATACCGCGTACAATTGTCGTAGGGCTCTGAGAATCAAATTCTTTGTTAATTTCTTCACACTTAGAGTGTTAGTCTTCATTGGTTGAAGAAAAACGTTTCTTCGCGTGTTGCACATCTAAGTCATCAATTTTGCATAAGTGTTAGGATGAGTGTCCTTTTCAAAGAACATTCGAAGATTCTAGGATATTTAGCTCACACCTCAACTTGCTAAATCTCTTCGCATCCAAGGGCTTTGTGAAGATATCGGCTAGCTGTTCTTCAGTCCGTACATGCTTAATAGAGATGTCGCCCTTCCACACATGATCACGGAGAAAATGATGACGAATTTGAATGTGCTTTGTCTTGGAGTGCTGAACTGGGTTGTGAGCAATCTTGATTGCACTCTCATTGTCACAGTAGAGAGGCACATTCTTCATGTTGACGCCGTAGTCCTTGAGAGTTTGCTTCATCCACAGCAATTGAGCACAGCAAGAACCAGCAGCAATGTACTCAGCTTCAGCAGTAGACAGTGATACGCAGTTCTGTTTCGTCGAGGACCAACAGACCAAAGATCGTCCGAGGAAATGGCATGTGCCTGATGTTGACTTGCGGTCCACACGATCACCAGCATAGTCAGAGTCTGAATATCCCATGAGATCAAAAGCCGAGCCCTTGGGGTACCATAATCCAAGTGTAGGTGTGTGAGCTAGATATCGAAGAATATGCTTCACAGCCTTATGGTGTGATTCCTTCGGTGTAGCTTGAAATCGGGCACACATGCAAACACTAAGCATAATATCTGGCCTAGATGCACATAAATACAATAATGAACCAATCAGGGAGCGGTATACCTTTTGATCGAAGTCAACACCATTTTCATCAGTGCATAGATGGCCATTGGTGGGCATAGGAATTTTGACCCCTTTGCAATCTTGCATGCCGAATTTCCTCAATACGTCCTTGAGGTATTTCTCCCGAGATATAAATATGCCGTTTCGCTGTTGACGAATTTGAAGACCTAAGAAGAATTTCAATTCTCCCATCATAGACATTTGATATTCTTCACTCATCATATAGGCAAATTCATCACTGTAACGTTGCTCAATACATCCAAAAATGATATCATCAACATAATTTGGCACACAAACAATTCACCATCATAAGATTTAGTGTAAAGAGTTGGGTCAAGTGAACCAGGTTTGAAGCCTTTCTTCATGAGGAATTCCTTCAAAGTATCATACCACGTCCGAGGGGCCTGCTTGAGGCCATAGAGGGCCTTATTCAGTCTGAAGACTTTGTCAGGATGTTTTGGATCTTCAAAACCTGGGGGTTGAGCAACATATACTTCTTCCTCAAGCTTACCATTGAGCAATGCACTTTTCACATCCATTTGATATAAAGTGATATCATGATGGTTAGCATAAGCAAGTAATATGCGAATAGCCTCAAGTCTAGCAACAGGTGCAAAAGTTTCATCGAAATCAATTCCTTCAACCTGTGTGTAGCCTTGAGCTACAAGCCTTGCCTTATTCCTCACCACAAGGCCATTTTCATATTGCTTGTTGCGGTAGATCCACTTTGTGCCAACGATATTATGCTTGCGAGGATCTGGACGGTTAACCAGTTCCAAGATGTTGTTGAGCTCGAACTGATGTAATTCTTCTTGCATAGCTTGAATCCACTCAAGCTCCATAAATGCTTCATCTACCTTAGTGGGCTCTGTGATAGAGACAAAAGCAAAGTGCCCACAAAAGTTAGACAAATGTGAAGCTCTTGAGCGTGTGAGAGGACCTGGAATGTTGATGTCGCTGATGATTTTCTCAATCTGCACTTCGTTTGCAACACGAGGATGAGCGGGTTGTCGTTGAGGAATTTGATCAGCATTTTCTTCAGCACCATTTTCTTCAGGTGCATCAGCATGATGTTCTTCACGTTCTTGGCGCCTTTTGCCATGAAGCAGTAGGTGGGAGCGTAGTCATTATTGCCTTCATCAGCCTTGTTGGTGAAGCCATTTTCTTCAGAGTTGAAGATGGACTTGCTGACAAATGCAGTAGCAAGAGCTAGGCTCGCCACACCAGACTCGGACTCCTCAGATGCCTCCTCTTCCTCATGTTCCTCAGATTCAGCCTCAGAATCCATTTCCTTGCCAATGAATGCCCGAGCCTTCTTGGAGCTGCTCTTCTTGTGAGATGAAGGCTTCGAGGATTTTGATGATGAAGACTTTGAAGATTTCTTCTTCTTCTTCTTTGAGTCATCAGAACTGTAATCCTTGTATTTCTTCTTCTTTGATTCCTTTTCCCACCGAGGACAATCTTGGATGTAGTGACCAGGTTTCTTGCATTTGTGGCATAGCCTCTTCTTGTAGTCACTGGATGGGGAATCATTGCTCCTTGAGGATTTTCCAAAGCGACCACGTCTTGAGAACTTCTGGAATTTCTTCACGAGCAGTGCTAGCTCCTGGCTCAGTTCTTTAGGATCACCAAGGCTACTACCATAATCTTCATCTTCAGATTCAGAGATAGCCTTGGCCTTCAGGGCACGTGATCTGCCATAGCTTGAACCATAGAGATCTCTCTTCTCAGCAAGCTGGAACTCATGAGTGTTTAGCCTCTCGAGGATGTCAGCGGGATCAAGTGACATGCAATCTCCATGTTCTTGTATCATCAGTGCCAGAGTATCAAATGAGGAATCAAGCGATCTCAGCAATTTCTTCACCACCTCATGGTCGGTGATGTCAGTGGCACCAAGTGGTTGAAGCTCATTTGAGATGTCAGTGAGGCGATCGAAGATTTGCTGAACATTTTCATTGTCGAGTCTCTTGAAGCGGTTGAAGAGATTGCGAAGAACGTCAACTCAAGAGTCGCGTTGAGTTGAGACTCCTTCATT
The DNA here is from genome assembly GCF_018294505.1 of Triticum aestivum. NCBI lineage: Eukaryota > Viridiplantae > Streptophyta > Magnoliopsida > Poales > Poaceae > Triticum > Triticum aestivum. Next base: position 459,287,701 of record NC_057799.1, read on the forward strand.
GACTTTGGACAACTGAGGGAGTCCTCGACTAAGGGGTCCTCGGGCGTCCGACCTATTATTCATTGGGCCGGGCTGATGGGCTGTGAAGATATGAAGGCCGAAGACTATACCCGTGTCCGGATTGGACTCTCCTTGGCGTGGAAGGCAAGCTAGGTGACCAACTATGAAGATTCCTTCTTATGTACTGACCCCATGTAACCCTAGATCTCTCCGGTGTCTATATAAACCAGAGAGCGTAGTCCGGATAGGCAGATACACATTACCATAGTCATACAGGCTAGACTTCTAGGGTTTAGCCATTACGATCTCGTGGTAGATCAACTCTTGTAACACTCATATTCATAAAGATCAATCAAGCAGGAAGTAGGGTGTTACCTCCATAGAGAGGGCCCTAACCTGGGTAAACATCGTGTCCCCCTGTCTCCTGTTACCATCGATCCTAGACGCACAGTTCGGGACCCCCTACCCGAGATCCACCGGTTTTGACACCGACATTGGTGCTTTCATTGAGAGTTCCACTGTGCCGTCGACAAGAGGTTTGATGGCCCCTTCAATCGTCGATAATGAAGCTGTCCAAGGAGGAACCTTCCTCCCCGGACAGATTTTTGTGTCCGGCGGCTTCGTACTGCGGGCCAACTCGCTTGGCCGTCTGGAGCAGATCGACAGCTACGCCCCTGGCCACCAGGTCAGATTTGGAAGCTTGAACTACGTCGCAGATACCCGTGGAGACTTGATCTTCAATGGGTTTGAGACTGCAGCGATTGCTCCCCCTTGCTCCGATGAACATGACTTAAATTTGTCATCGGATTACATCTAGGAGATGGCTCCTATTGCTGCAATGGCCTTAGAACCGAAGCAGATCGTGCCATCCGAGGCCACAAAGTCCGCGGCGGTGGAGCCGCACACGGACTCGACATCCTGCAATTTTTGCGTCAATGGAACTTCGGACTCGTCTCCGGCCATACGTTCTAGACCAGGTACGCCTGCGGACACCGAGCTGGGTCGGTTGTCGATTTTTGAATTTAGCACCGCAGACATCTTTCAGCATTCACCTTTGGGTGACGTGCTAAACTCTTTAAAGAACTTGTCCTTGGAGGAGGACTCACAGCCGAACTATGTTCGGTTCAAGCTAGAGGCGGATGACGAGGAATTTTGCTTCCCACCCGCCACCCACTTCATAGCCACTGTCGATGACTTAACCGATGTGCTTGACTATGGCTCCGAAGACTTCGACGGTATGGACAATGATGCCGACAAGGAGCAAGGCCAAGACCCGCCATTTACTGGACGTTGGACGGCCACCTCTTCGTACGACGTGTACATGGTTGATACACCCAAAGGATCCGGCGATGAAAAAGAAGAGCCAGATGCGAATAAACCCTCCGAGACGTAGTCCAAGCGTTGGCGCCCCAAACGCCGTTCTAAGCCTCATCGCTCAAAAGATGGCAACACTGGCACCGGAGAAAATAGTACTCTGGGCGATGCCGAAAACAATGAAGACCCTGTCGGGGCTACATCCGAACAGGAGGAACATGACAACAGGCAAGACAACCCTGATAAACAGGCCATAGAAGATGACTCGGAGGACGATAGTTACCGTCCACCCTCCGAGGAGGAGACAAGCCTTGGCAACGAAGACTTCATCGTGCCTGAGGATCCTCTGGAGCAGGAGCGCTTTAAGCTTCAGCTCATAGCCACTGTAAGTAGCCTGAAAAGAAACAGCAGCAGCTTCAAGCTGAACAAGATCTGCTCATCGACAGATGGACTGATGTCTTGACAGCCGAGGAATACGGCCTCAAGCGCCTAGCCAAGAGCTACCCGAAACGCAGACTGCTACCTCAATTCGATGAGGAGGCACCGGAGCACATATCTCCCTCACGTAATGCGGAACGACCACCACGTGGTCGAGACAGAGCAGCCGACCGGCCACCCCGCGGTCGGGATAAAGCGGCAACTCAGGCCGAACAGCAGCCTGCCCCACCGTCCCGTAAAAATAGAGACGGAAGAGTTCGGGGTCACACGTACGACCTCTGGCAGACCCTGGATAGTAGAGCAAGACATACAAGATTGATCTACGGATCGCGAGGACGTGCCTCGAGGCACGACGACGGCTACCTATTCGGACGTGACAAACCTAACCACGCCCGGGCCGAATGCCGCAGACGGACTTCATCAGAGCTACGCCATGATGCGGCCTGATACAGAGGTGCCGCACACCCTCTCTGCTTCACAGATGAAGTACTAGATCACAATTCCCCGAGGGGTTCAAGCCCGTCAATATCGAATCATACGACGGCACTACCGATCCTGCAGTATGGATCGAGGATTTTATTCTCCATATCCATATGGCTCGAGCAGATGACCTCCACGCCATTAAATACCTCCCACTAAAATTCAAAAGGCCAGCTCGGCACTGGCTTAACAGCCCGCCTGAAAATTCTATCGGCAGCTGGGAGGACTTGGAAGAAGCCTTCCTGGACAACTTCCAAGGAACTTATGTCCGGCACCAAACGCCGATGACTTAAGCCACATAGTTCAACAACCTGGAGAATCAGCCAGAAAATTCTGGACTAGGTTCCTAACCAAAAAGAACCAGATCGTCGACTATCCGGATGCCGAAGCCCTAGCGGCCTTTAAGCATAGCATCCGGGATGAATGGCTCGCCCGCCACCTCGGCCAGGAAAAGCCGAGTTCCATGGCAGCCCTCACGGCACTTATGACCCGCTTTTGCGCAGGAGAGGATAGTTGGCTGGCTCGCAGTACAAACACAGCCAATGAAACAGGCCCCTCCGAGGCCAAAAACAGCACCAGCAAGCTCCAGCACAACAGACACAAACACCGAAGCAATGGCGATAACACCAATGACACTACAGTTCACGCCGAATTCAGTGGCTCCAAGTCCGGCCAGCGAAAGAAGCCCTATAAAAGGAGCAGCGGAGGACCATCCAGCTTGGACCGCATACTCGATCGTCCTTGCCAAATACATGGCACCCCAGACAAACCGGCCAACCATACTAACAGAGATTGTTGGGTCTTTAAACAAGCCAGCAAGGAAAACAGCAGAAACAAGGAAGGGGAATCACAGAGCAAGGACAATGACGAGGAGCCCCAACAGCCGAACACTGGGGGGCAAAAGAAATTTCCCCCTCAAGTCAAAACGGTGAACATGATATACGCTACACACATCCCCAAAAGGGAGCTCAAGCGTGCACTTAGGGATGTCTATGCGTTAGAGCTAGTCGCCCTGAAATTCAATCCGTGGTCATCATTCCCGACCACCTTCGACCGCCAAGATCATCCAACCAGCATCCGCCATGGCGGTTCAGCCGCCCTGGTCCTCGACCCAATTATCGACGGATTTCACCTGACACGAGTCCTAATGGACGGTGGTAACAGCCTCAACCTGCTCTATCAGGATATAGTACATAAAATGAGCATCGACCCCTCACGAGTCAAGCCCACGAAGACTACCTTTAAAGGAGTCATACCAGGCGTAGAGGCTCGTTGTACGGGATCAATAACGCTGGAGGTAGTATTCGGTTCCCCGGATAACTTCCGAAGCGAAGAACTAATCTTCGATATCGTCCCATTTTGCAGCGGCTATCCCGCCCTGCTCGGACGAACCGCATTCGTTAGATTCAACGTGGTGCTACATTACGCTTATCTCAAGCTCAAGATGCCCGGTCCACGTGGCGTCATTACAGTAAATGGAAACACGAAACACTCCCTCCGTACAGAGGAGCACACCGCCGCCCTAGCAACAGAAGTACAACGCGGCCTTCTCAAGAAGCATCATAATTCGGCTGCCGAGCCCCTGGACATCATTAAGAGGGTCCAGACCACACTGCAACAGGACAGCTCGGCTCGTGACGAGCCGAATTAGCAATTTGGCCTCCGTCCCAGCCCCGATGAGGCAATGGCATTAGTACCGCGCGTACATAAACTACACACTCAAAACCCCATGGGTATTGATGGAGGCATAACTCGTTCATGATCCACAATACGGCATGACCGACCTTGGGATTCACATGCTTTTACTTTTTCTTTTTTACGGGTTTTCTTCTCTTTTCGAGGTCTATACGGACAACCCGCTTGCAGAACATACCAAGGAGGCAAGGAGCTCTGGCTTACAAGGGAATCCCCAGGTGGGCTCTACTAAACGATTGCCATACTTGCTTTTCATACCCGCACGTAGCTCACCTTTGGTTGCGGCATGTTAAATAGCCTTACTTGCTTATCGCATTACTTGTACAAAGTACGCCTCGACGTACTAGTTACATCACAATGGTGAATACACGGTAGCGTCAGCATATTATTTCATTTTTCCGTTTCCTCACCTTGGTATTAATTACTCATTGCACACGTACACCATGGTACGTATTACTACACCAGGGGCTTCATTACACCCAACACTACGACAATAAAAAGTCTGAACACTTTTATAGTATAGTTCAGCACCCCGAACTTATAGCATTATATGCATCGGCTCCGAATCATGTCTTTGGTCAATAGTTGGGTTGCCCGGCTCCTGTGCTTACTACCTTACGTTCCGCTATATCGGCTAGGGTAGTAAAGGGAGAACTACTGCGATTGTGTCCCGGTTCTTCCGGACGAGCACCTCAGTAGAGAAAGCCGAAAACTGACTGTCATGATGCGGCGAGAGCCGGTCAGCTGTTCGAGACACTACCAAAAAAAGGCATATCCGTGACATTTTGGGCCGAATGAATTTTTTTTCTGTCATACATATGACACTTGTGTGACGATAATTGTGACAAAACCCGGTATCATCATAGATGTGGTGGGCTCCTACTTCTATGACAAAAAATCATGACAGAAAATGGGCTTTTCGTCCTGGGCGGGCCGGAGACGCAGCTGCATGACATTCTTTGGGCCGTCCATGACGGAAAAAACCGTGGTAGAAGCGAGGGGGAGGAAAATTTCGGGGAGTTCCCAGTTACGGTGGGAGGTCGGGGGCCGAGCGATGCGCGTTTCTCTCGTACACGTACGTGTGTGTGTGCGAGGCGTTGGCTCTAACTGAACCCGAGCGAGGCGTTGGGCTCTAACTGAACCCGAGCGATTGCACTGCAGGCTACGCGTTACTGAACCCGAGTGATCGATCGATGGCTATTAACTGAACCCAATCGAGCGATTCCTTCGCTACTGCTGCTAACTGAAGCCGATCGATTGAATGAACAGTGAGCGTTGCGGGGGGGGGGGGGGGGGTGGATGTAAAGTGAGCGGTGGCGTTGCCTCTGGATGAACAGGACCCCGTGGTGTGGAGGGCTGGATGAACAGTAGACGGTGGAGGGGTGCCCGTGGAGGGGTGGTTGAACAGGACCCTGTGGTGTGGAGGGCTAGATGAACAGTAGACGGTGGAGGGGTGCCTGTGGAGGGGTGGTTGAACAGTAGCCGGTGGAGTAGCGCGCAGTGGAGGCCTGATGAATAGGAGCCCGTGGAGGCTGGAGGAGGTCGACGGTGGAGATGAACAGTATCCCGTAGAGTCCCGTTTTGCGGTACGCCACACCCCTCCCGATGAACAGGACCCCCGTTTCGACCGTAGGAGGTCCGTTTCGTCCGTTTTGCGGTACGCCACACCCCTCCCGATCAACAGGACCCCCGTTTCGACCGTAGGAGGTCCGTTTCGTCCGTTTTGCGGTACGCCACACCCCTCCCGATCAACAGGACCCCCATTTCGACTGAGGAGGTCTGTTTCCTCCGTTTTGCGGTACGCCACACCCCTCCCGATCAACAGGACCCCCGTTTCGACCGTAGGAGGTCAGTTTCCTCTGTTTTGCGGTACGCCACACCCCTCCCGATCAACAGGACCCCGTTCCGAACGTAGGAGGTCCGTTTCCTCCGTTTTGCGGTACGCCAGGCCTGGTTTCCATCGCCTGTTCCGTCCAAGCCCTCCCGATGAACACGACCACGCATTCCGTTCCGACCCAGCCGGTTGGCTCCCACGCGTTCGGGTTAACTCCCGATGAACACGGCGCATTCCGTTGCCTCCCCATGAACACGACGCATTCCGTTGCCTCCCCGTGAACACGACGCATTCCGTTGCCTCCCCATGAACACGACGATGACGCTGTTTCTCTGTTCCGACCCAGCCATGTACACGAGCCCTGGCCGTACGTAAGCGCGAGTAGGCGTTCGAGACCCCGCCCGTATGTACACATACGTGGCCGTATTTTCTTTCTTGCACCCTGGCCGCTGTATGTACGTGTACATGCTACGTGCGCGCCTCTACTACAACACGTACACGCCTCTACTACGAAACGTGGCGCCTCTACATCCACCAGTATATATGTACGTACACGTTCGCGGCCAGAATGACAACGCGACGTACGCTTCGACCAGGTGGGTCCCGACTGTCAGGCACTTCCTTGCGTGCGAAGATGTAGCTGGTGGGTCCCAGCAGTCAGGGGGCGAATCGTTTTTTTGCCCGGACGCACTTCCTTGCGTGCGAAGATGTAGCTGGTGGGTCCCAGCAGTCAGGGGGGCGAATCGTTTTTTTTGCCCGGACGCACTTCCTTGCGTGCGAAGATGTAGCTGGTGGGTCCCGGCAGTCAGGGGGAACCGTGTTTTTCACGAAATACGGTGGCCCGTCCGGTGGGTCCCCGTTGTCAGGTGGAGGAATCATTATTTTGCGCATAATAAGGAGGCACTTCCTTGCTGCGGCCGTGGACCCAGCTGTCAGCCTCTCCACGTAGAGTCCACGTCCGATGGAAGTCATTCCTTGACCACGTTGACCACGCCGAGAGCACCACAGCGGTGGACGATGGCGAGGACTAGGAAGGGGACGACTCGGAGCCGGGGAAGATGCATCAGTGGATGCCCATGCGAAGAGGAGTACGAGGGTTCACTGGTTCGGCTGCGGTGTGAGGCTGCTGTCGCCGCAGAATAACAGGGGGTGTGGGTTAGTAGAGGGATGGCCTGGCCAGCGGTGGGAGTAGTAGGGGGCAGTGAGGCCTCCGCGGCATCACAGCCAGCCACGGGAGGCAGGAGCACGCGGCACGACCGGCGCTGGTTTGGGCGGCTGGAGCAAGAAGACCAGAGGTTGAAGAAGCACTACGACCGTTGTATGAACATCGTACGGTAACAGGAGCTAGAATCGTTGATATTGACTAAGTTGACAAAGCCCTCCGTCCCCGTCAACTTGGTAGGCCCACAAGTCAGCCTCCCACTATGCTGGGTTCCAGCTGGCAGGGGGAGTATTCATTTTTTTGTGCGTAATAAGGAGGCACTTCCTTGCGTGCGAAGATAGCTAGTGGGTCCGACATGTCAGCGGGGGGCACGTTATTTTCGCTAAATACAGAGGCCCTTCCGGTGGGTCCCAGATGTCAGGTGGAGGAATCATTATTTTGCGCGTAATAAAGAGGCATTTCCTTGTGTGCGGCCGTGGACCCAGCTGTCAGCCTCTCCACGCACGGTCTACTTCTGACGGTGTCGTTCGTTGACCACGTTGACCACGCTGCGCCGAGCGCATCCATGGTGGTGGACGACGGCGAGGCCCCGGACAACAACGAGCCGGAGATGGGAAGACGCGGGAGTAGAGTCGCAGACGGAGAGGTGTACGAGGATTAACTGGTTCTAGTGCGGTGTGGTTCGGCAGTCGGTGGAGAAGAACATGAGGTGTGGAGGGGTGGAGGGATGGCCTGGCCAACGGTGGAGTAGCGCTTCATAGCGAAGCGTGCTAAGCAGAGCTGCTAGCAGCAGGAGGCGGGAGGTGGTCCCGGCAGCGCTGGAGGAAGAAGACGAGAGATTGAAGATGGATGCCGGTCGTTGGATGTAAATCCAACGACTAACATGTCAGAATCATTTGTTGACTAAATTGACAAAGACTTGCGTTGGCTTCGACCTATTGGCCCACATTTCAGCCTCCAAAAATGTGGCACATATTCAACCCATTTTTTCAGAATTTACAGTCTTTTTTTTGCGCGGTAGAATTTACAGTCAATTTGATCTTTTTTTTGAATTACAGCCATTAGCTGGGCTGGGTGAACAAATAATGTAGCGTCCATGCGGCCCATTTATTTTATTTCCTAAAAAATTACAGGCCATTTGCACTTTCTCGAAATACACAATTTTGCTGGGCTGATTCTAATTATAATGTTGGGTTGGGCCAGCAATGTTATCAAAAAATAAAAAGGGGCTGAGCATTTTGTTATAAATATATTTAAATAATAAGTGATATTATTACATTCGTCCTTAAATCTTACCAAGCTTTTGTACACAATCACTAGGATTTTCGTGCCAAAACAATCCAGGATTTTATTTGTTAAGAAATTATTTTTATAAGTTAATAAGATGTGGGATATTGTTTTCTTACATATGTAAGTATTTGTTAAATATATGATGACAATAAAAAATATATAATAACATATAAAATAATTTAAATATATATAATATAGTTAGAAGGGAAACATAAGTTGGACCTGGCGTTCCTATTCTTATATAGAAAAATAGAACAGACCTCTGCGTTTTCTTCAAAAAAATACATAAATTGGGCTGCCAAAAATAAAACCTCGGATGGGAGGTCCATAGGCCGGTCGATACATGACGGCCCTAAGAAAATACAAACAGGCCTATGGACCTCCCATCCGAGGTCGTGGGCTGCGCATGTTAAAAATGAAAGCCTAGACAGGGCAGCCCAAAACCACGTCCAACACTTGCCAAAACTTCGTCCCTCGTTTTCTCTGTGTTTCGCACACTCGACATTGTGTGGGCATTTTGACTGTGCATCATATGAAGATGTGCTATGCATGAATGTTGATCAGCATGATGTTAACTGGCTGGTAGTTCCATTTTCGACCATGAATAAAACTTCCAACATGATGTTAACCCTGTTTGAAAAGGCCGTGTTAATATAAATGCTCTGCCTCTGAAAGTTGCAGTTTCTTATCTGAAACTGAACTTGCAGTTTCTTATCTGAAACTGAAACTTGCAGTTTCTTCTCTGAGAATCACATTGTCTGCACTTTTATACTCCTATGAAACTACATTTTTTAAGTGCTAAAAATAGATCTCTAGAATTCATAAAATACTTCATATGCTCAATACTGCAAATCTGAAATTCAAAAGACATTCATATCTGAAAGTACTCTCAAAATACACAACACAAAACACAATTCACAACCTGCAAATACTGACAACCCTAAGCTCCTCCTGACAATTCACAACCTGCCCGACTATTGGGCTGGGGGGGGGGCAGCCCCCTCCTATTCCTCGGCGGCAGACAGCCGCCCCGTGAGACGATGTGAACGGCGAGGGAGACGATGGCGGGGAAGCGTCGTCGGGCCAACTGCTTTTCTCCTCTTGCAGTTGGGTTCGGTCGACGAAGACTCCACCGGCTCGCTCTGGCAGGACACCCTCACAAACGGCACCCTGTAGATGCTCGATCCTTCAATCTCTGGTGGATGCTCCATCTGGGATCGATACTCCCACCACCGCTCCCTCACGATCGGATTCGGTGAATCTGTTTGCTCCATGGCCCAGAGGAGCAGCTCTATGTACTCCGGCGCGACTCCCTCCGGGAGTATCGCCGCCTTTTCGCTCTGTTGCAGATATTTGGCCATGGATGTCGCCGTCGCCGCTAGTTGGTCCTTGTTGTCAAACCAAGACTGTATCTCCAACATCCTAGCTAGCTTCACAGGGTCGCCGTCTGCGATCCTCACGTATCGGTTGTACTCCTCCATCGATCTACTTCTCCACAGCACCTTCACTCGCCGGCGGTGGTTTTTGAATGGAAGAGGAGAGGAGCAGCGCTGGTTTTGGATTAGAATGGGAGAGGAGCGACGCTGGTTTTGGACTGGAACAGGAGAGGAGGGGCGGTGGTTTTGAAATGGAAGAGGAGAGGAGCGGCGCTGCATTTAGATTGGAACAGGAGAGGAGCGGCGGTGGTTTAAGAGGAGAAGAGCGGAAGAGCGGCGCTGGTCTTGGAAGTATTTTTTTGTTGTTTTGCGTATTTTGGGTCAAAGTTTGACCACGTACTGTATTTGACAAGCAAAATGTGAATGCATGTCACCAAAAATTGTATCGTTTGGTTCGTATCTGAATGTACTTTCAAATTATATTATTTTTGCAACGTATAACATATATTTTATGTGTGAAAATCATGGTCAATTATGACCCAGAATAAAAGGGAGACTAGTTAATGTGGGGTCGCTTTCTTAATTGAAGGGTAAATTGATTTTGATTTTGATCCAGTCACAGCGCGCCGGCCCTCTCGTCCAATCCTAAATCGCTGCCGCATGCTCCTCTCCCTCTTCTCCATTGCAAAACCACCTCCTCTCCTCTCCATCATCTCCATTCCAAAACCACCGTCTCGCCTCTCCCTCTTCTGATCTTCTCCATTGCAAAACCACCTCCTCTCCTCTCCATCATCTCCATTCCAAAACCACCATCTCGCCTCTCCCTCTTCTGATCTTCTCCATTGCAAAACCACCTCCTCTCCTCTCCATCATCTCCATTCCAAAACCACCGTCTCGCCTCTCCCTCTTCTCTATTGCAAGACCACCGTCTCTCCTCCCATCTTCCAAAGCTAGCACCGGACCACTCAGAAGGACATCTATGGAGAGGATGCAGCAGCGAATCAGGCAGATCGCTGGCGGCGACCAGGCAAAGTTAGCCAGGTTGAAGGAGATCCTTAGTTGGTTTGACAATGAGTGGGAGATTTCGAGGACGATGCGGGCCATGTGGCAATGTATGCGAAAGAGCGAGACGGCGGCGATGTACATGTACTCCTCGGCGGCAGTCACGCCGCAGTCCTCCGAGTTCATCGAGTATCTCCTCTAGGCGATGGAGCAGACAGATTCATCTGAGGCGACAGTTAGGCGGAGGTGGTGGGCGTACAGGTCGAAGGTCGAGCACCCAGAGGATAACGAATCGATCGAGTATGGTGTGCCATTCGTGAGGGTGCAGAGCCAGCCGGAGCCACATGAGTATTCATTCTCCCACCGCAAGAGGAGGCCGGATGGCGCGACGTCGCTTCCCCACCGTTCTCCACAGTTCCCTCGACGCTCGCCTCGTTTCAACAACGGCGGTAGGGTTTAAGGTAAGCTTCGCACTAACCTAATCTTCCACCTGCTCATGCTTACAATCAGTGTGACAGCTAATGAAAATCATGCTTATAATCAGTCTCCGAGTACTACGCCAATCACCCTAAAATAGCTCTGGACCTTTGGGTCAAAGTTGTGACACAGTGTACAAATAAAGAAAAATAGATTGGTGCTTCTTTCAGAAAAGAGTACTCCCTAGAAAACTGCCAATATAAGCTACTAGTATTTGGTTAGATGATTTGCTGCTGAGAAAGATCCGTCCACAGAGAGCGCCACACATCCCACTGGTGGTGGTGGATGCCAATGCGTGCATGCAGCATGGTTGGTGTCGGTAATTTTTACTTGGCACAGCTCGCACTTTGCATATATGCCGGTTCCATACGTACATTTGTGCAGTTCCACCAAAATGCAGCTAAATAACCCTGTTTGCACAGATAATGAAAAAGCGTGATTACATTATAGTGGCACTAGTTGATGAAACACACAAAATAAATAGAAGAAAATATTGCGATAGTATCATAGTATGCCATGCTGCGAGGGCGAGATGGGCCCTGCGACGCCTCATACGGTACGCCTCATACTGGACATCGTCCCAAGTCTCCCAGATACACCTTCTGCCAGTGATGAACATCAGTGTACAGCGGTAGTACAAGGAGGCGCCTTGAGACATTCAAATCTCTATTTTTGTACATATCAACTAAAATTAAGCACCCCAGTTTGCAGAAACGCTTAAACATTAACAATGGGACTAGTTGATGAAACATACATTAACAAAGAGAAGCACTTTATTTATCTACATTGGAAATGAAATGATAGAGATGACACTCGCTCTATTTTAACTGTATTATTACTTCATTTTATCAGTGACACTAGGGTCGAGCAGGTGGCAAATGAGGTGTACCGTGCGTCGCAAGGATGGAGGCCGGGGGTGCTTAGACTGGGATGCTGAAGCTGGCTCTTTCAGTCACCAACATGGATGATTCAATTCATGGGACCTTTTGGTGCAGTTCACCTAAAATGAAGCAATGTCCCGTGAGCTAGCAGCTTCTTCTTCAATTTTTTTAAGAAAAGGGCTCCAGCCCCGGTTCCATTTCCATCAGAAAACGAAACCCACAGAGCTTCTTCTTCATTAGTTGCAATAAAATTGAGCAACATCAAGGTTGGTTGTGAAGCTCCTGGAATGCTCAACTATAATTTGGATATCATTTGTGCAGTTCAACTAAGATCGAGCGTGAAATGTATATCTCTGTTTGCACAAAAAAGGTGGAAAGGAGGGTGACTAACAAGTGATGAAACATGCATCAAATGAAAAGAAGCATGTTCCTTATCTGAATGGCAATCTACAAGGACAGTAGCAATTTCTAAAACACTGGCATTGCTAGATATTAGTGTGGGCATTAGGATTAACTATGACAACCGTTAAATACGACATTACTTTGGGCACGGGAGAGTAGGCGGACCAGGACAGTTGCATTTCTAACGAAAAGAACCAACTTATCTTAATGGAAAATTTTAGCAGGACATGTAAAGAAGTGCCATTGATTCATATTACTGGAGGCATTACATTGAAAACAACATTGGTTTAACGTGTCCTTACTTTTAACAGTGCGACTGCTACATTTTACCAGTGGCATTACATAAGAGTGGCTCGGGGCAACAAACATCAGAACAGGATATCTGGGTTGGTCCCATTTTTGTTCAGTATAGCCACCTTATACTGTGTGAGGCTAGCAAATATAGTGTTGGACTTACTCTGTTGACTTGTCCCCCAGTCCCCACTTTCTTTCCTTTTTCAACCAATAGATCGGGTTTATATTGAGTTTGTACTGCGTTTCCCTTTATTTCCCTATTAGACCTAGAGACCAGTTGGATAGCCAGTCTCTGCTACTTTTCGCCCCCATTATTTCCTCTTTCGACCAAGTCCTAGATTCAGGTAACAAATCCTCCCCCACCCCCACCCCCTTTCTTCCTTGTTTGAACCAAGTAGTACTAGATTCGAGTGCATGAACTAGTTTTACCTCTTAAACGTAAAAAAAATTAGGTGGTTTTCGAACAGCTGATCGATCCTATCTACGAGGGGGCCTGAGAAATAGTAAAAGATACAAATGCAGCGACGTCAGGAGCTCGGGAAGTAGAGCAAGGCCGGTTTCGAAGGAAGTTATACCTGATGGTCACCGGGATGTCGCTAGGTGGGCGGCGGGAGGCCGGATCTGCCCACACTACGGCAGCGAGGAAGAAGGGGTCGGAGGCCCTCCCTCGCCAGCGGTGCTTGGGAGAGAACGGCAAGGCAGGCTGATCGGGACGCGCCCAGCAGTGGGTAAGAGCCGTCGCAAAGGACGGCCGCGTGAACGTTGCACCTTCTCACCTTCCCCGGCGGAGAGGATCCGGCTGGATCTGTGACCAGCGGTGAGCAGAGAGAGAGAGAGAGTGTGTGGCCACCGCTGTCGTGTTTAGATCTGGAGAGGCCAAGACAGTGTGAAGAGAGCAACACTAGCAACCAAGCGCGGAGGCTCCTGCCTATATAGTGGAGTAGTACTAGTTTTCTTTTGCCTACCAGAGCCGGCTTGACCTCGTCAATGACTGTCGAGAAGTCTTCATGCACGTGGCCCGGAGGCGCAGTTGTCGTCATTTTGATCTGAAGCTCTGGATTATAACATATAACACGAAAAATGCCACATGACAAGAAATCATAACCTCATTGCCCAAAGGAGACAACATGAATCCCGACGGACAAACTAGACGAGGAACAAAGCTCAAATTAAGGTTGCTAGTCAATCCAGGCGTGTCTGCTGGAGTCTGGTCACATGCATGGACGAACTGATCTTCCGTGTCTTGCAGGGATCGTCCAGGCACCAACGTAGTACAACACTTCTCTAGTACTATCGCTCGTCTCCCTCTTCTATTAAGTCACCCGACTTGCGGTGCCGGGGAGTGTGCCTATGGTCGGTTCTCAATTGCCGTCCCACATGTGTGTGCAAACGCAATATGATGCGCGTTCCATTCGGAGAGCAGCGTGCCAGACCGACCGACCATCTGGGGTGCGACGTGAACGCGAGGGCGTGCTGTATACTCCGTACATGTGTACCGCCATTTTCTAGACGCTTTGCTCCATGGCACGGGCGCAATCCATGGATACAAAATTAGTATACTATATACTATTTAAAAGTCGAGGGCGGGGCTTTTCCTGCGTGGTAGGCGGCGGGGCAGTTTCGCCTAGTCGGTTCGACAGAGACGCGAGAAGACGAGGGAGTAGGCTGCTGCAAACGTAGGGCTATGTGATTTGACAGCGAGTTACTGCTGGACAGGTGGGGCCCCGTGATTTGACTTGCCATTATCATTTTAACCGCGGCGCTACGACCGGCGTGAGTCTCCCGATTCCTGACCACCTCCATACATGTGCCTCTCCCAATGCTCCACCATGTAGTAGAGGCTGGCTCTTGCATGAGAGCCCACTTCTCCACTTTTTCCTTGCCTCTCTTTCCTCCACATATGCAAAAATGCCATGTAAAGCGCACTATTGTACTTACTTTTACTTGCTCCTACAGGTGCTTAAGCTTGCCACATAGGCATAAAGTCTGATGTGGCAAGTTAATCAAGAAGAGAGAGACTAGTTTGGTGACCCAAGGAAGAAACGGTGCTAAGCGCGTGTACCTAGGTGAAAAGACAATTTTGAGTGTATAGCTAATTAAATGAAGCAAACTTAGCAACACCATTTCATTGGAAGAGGTCACTCCTTGGCAAATGCAATAAATACTAGTAATCCCTGTGTCCCATAATATAAGAACGTTTTTGGCACTACACTAGTGTCAAAAACGTTCTTATATTATGGGACGGAGGGAGTACGAAGAAAGAGATAGAGAGGAGTAAAAAAATACACTTATAGCCAACCTTGTTGTAGTATGAGTGACTAAGTGATGACTATGTATGACATGCCAACATCAGATAGCCTAACGCACCGTGTTAAATCTCCAAGGGCGCGACCGCGCGAGCGACGCGACGGTCGTGGTAGGCGCGACCATGATACGGGCTGCTAGCAGCCCTTGGATCTGAGATCAAACGGTCGCATGCTAAGTTGCTGAAAATTTGCAGAATAACCCTCCAGGATAGGATATTCACCCATAGGTCTAGAATCACGCCATGCAACCGTTCGATCTCAGATCCAAGGGCTCTCAGAAGCCCGTATCATGGGAGAATGGAAAGCCACTACCCTGCCGTTCGCACGCTGGCAGTTCGCTCCTACTCGTCCGCGCACATCCTTCAATACTACGATGGTTCGCTCCTAGTCGTCCCGTCCATTCACATTACGGCAGTTCCACTAATCCTAACCCTCCTCCCAAATCCATGGCGTCCCAAATCTCCACGATCGGTGGTGAGTACAAGGTTAGAACCATCACCGGCGATGAGTTCGACGTCATCTACACCCGTTCTTCCGCGACGGTGAAAGGATGCCTTTCTCGCTTCAGACGCATGTTCGAAGACTCAGATGATGAGTGGGTCGCTGGGCTAGATGTTAGTACACCACAGTCCTGGGACGAGAGAAGGATCTAAAGGACGAAGAGAGGAAGAAGCCCGCCGTGATCCAGGTTTGCGTGCATGACTTATGCTTGGTCTACCACATATGCCATGCCGATGTTGAGTGCCAGGATTTTAAGGACTTCCTCGAGAGCAACCTAGTCAAATTCGTTACTGTAGACTTTGGTAACGACAAAGAAGTCCTGCGTCGGATAGGCCTCGTTGTAGGCAACACCTTCGACCTCCAGAAGAATCGGCTGGTGTCCTCTCGTCAGCCTTCAATGCTGACCCTGGCAGGAGCCATGGTTCATCCTTCGTACGGTAAACTGGAGAAACCTCCATACACGTTTCATCGTCATGCATGGCAGCGGAATGTACTAGATATAGACCACATCCACTACGCTGCAATGGATGGCTACCTTTGCTTCAATATCTACAAGGGTTGGATGAAGAGCAACAGCCAAGTGTGCGGTTCAAGCAAAGAAGTATCGGCCAAGAGGAAGAGGGACAAGGACGAAGTCGAGGACGTGGACGAGGACTCCGAGTAAGGTGGCAGTGTCGTTGCTCATGGTGGTTCTAATGCAGTGTCTACCGGAATAGTTGCAAAGTTTAATTTCAGGTGTGCTTAATTTAATTTGAGGGGTGTGTTGTGCTGAGCCCCCAGCAGAACTATGTTATGTTTCTTCTCGTTACTTTAACTCTTCAGTACGTACATACTAGTATTTCTTACATTTCATCTTTTAGTTGGTATAGTACTACCACTCGTTTCTTCACATTATATACGTACAATATATATGGCCAACATCATATAGCCAGCAGTTTAGTTGTCAAAGAATTTCAGGGTGCTTAGTTTTGTCAAAGAATTCCAGGATGCTTAGAGGGTGCTTGGATCCAAGGGACTTATTTTAGTCTGACTAAAAATAGTCTCTTTAAGAGGCTAAAGTTCCAAGCACCCCTGACTAAAGAGGGGCTAAAACTAGTCTTGAGACTAATTTTTTTAGTCAGGGGTACGCCTACTAAAATGTGGATTAGTCCTCTCTCTACGCATTTAACTCCTCTCCTTTAACACAGGCGAGTTCTGGATTGGAGGGTTTGGAGGATAATAAATGCTCATTAACTTGATTTTAGCCTTTTTAGTATTTGGATCCAAGCATGGGTGAGGCTAGCATGTTTTAGTCCCACTACTTTTAGTCATGGGACTAAAACGTATCCAAGCACCCTCTTAGTTTTATTTGAGGGGTGGGTTGTGCTGGACACCATTATTGTGACTAGCCTTTTTAATAGTACTATATGCATAATTTGGCGACGAGCGCTCTCTATATGTACCACCTTTTTTTTAATTTCAAGTTTTGCTCCATGGCGCAATCCATCGATACTACTGCTGTACAAAAGTATACATTTTTAAAAGGCTAGAGGGCGGGGCAGTCTAGCTTGGTCGGTTTCACGAGAGGCGAGGGCCTTTGTGATTTGACGGCTCATTACTGCTGGAAGGCGGGGCCTTGTGATTTGACTGCTCGTATAAATGCGCCGACGACCTGATCGAGGAGGAGCAAAGAACCGTGCGGTATACTCAAGTTTTCCACTGGAGTAGTACTGCGACGGAGGAGCACGAAACACGGCAGCCCAGTGCCATATGGCGATAAAAAATGATCTAATTTGCTAGTCATCTCATTGTTAGCATTGTTCTATTCATTCCCTAAAAAAACCATTGTTCTATTCATGCCTCGCAGAGAACGTGACACGTGCGGCGAAACACCCGAAGCAAAAGATGAAACACAGGAGCAAAAGAAGAAGGAAGATTATCACCCCAAATGATCTAATTCGCCGCGGAGTCGTAACTGCTTCTTCATCGCCTCCACGACCTCCATCTCCTTGCGCGTCTCCTCCGCCATCTTCTTCATTCTGTCCATGACGCGGGATTTCTCGACGCGAGCCTTCATCATCTGTTCCACGGCCGCATTACGTACCTTGACAGCAGCCGGGTGCTCGATGCGGAGCTTCGCCAACTCCTCCTTCTGTTCCATGACGAGGGCCTGCAGCATCTTCATCGAGGAACTACTATTCTCATGCAGCTTCTTCCAGCCGGCGTTCTTCTCCTTCAACAGGTCGATCTCGTGGCAGAGCTTCGCCTTGTCCTCCTGAAGTCGCAGGATTTCGCCGGTCGCCTTCTTCTCCGAGGCAATGCTCTTCTTCAGCAGCATCACCAAGCCGGCGGTCAACTCCCCCTGCTGATTGAGCTCAGCGGGCATGTCGTCGAGGCTCTCCTTCAGCAACTCCATCAAGCCTTGGATGAACTCCTTCTGCTTATTGAGCTGATCGGGCATGCCGTCGAGGGATAACGACTCCAGCTCCGCCGGCTCGGCATGTTCGCCTCCGCGGCTAGGGCGCTCCTGGGAGCCATCGCCTGCCCGTGAGAGATCTTTCGAGGTCTCTGCGTGGCGGCGAGCCCTCTTTTTTTTCCGCAGCCTTGGTTGCCGCTCCCTTGTTACGAGTAGTTCTCGACCTAGAGCTCTGCTCACCGGCCATGGCAACGACGGACGAAGAAGAAGCACTTATGAGGAGGAAAGGTAGAGTAATTTTCGGTTAGGTAGTTCCCCTTTTTATAACCTAAGTACTAGCACTAGTACTAATACCTGCATAGTGGGAACACGTTCAGGTTTGGTACGTACTAGTAGGTGTGAGCAGGCTTTCGAATGTGATGGGAACAAGGTAAAGATTAATTGATGGTTTTGGTTTCGAGGCCCGAAACGGCTCCCGATGAGTTTAGCGGAACATAAATTTCAAGTACTACACTGCTCAAATGCGTAAATATTATGTTACTGTCAAAAATTGGCACAAAATACGAAGGAGACCAATGGAAGTACTACTAGCAACCCACGATTTAACTACTCGCATGCGCGCAGTGGAGTAATAATGTCTTTCTTCCGCCCTCACGTCCACTCAATTTGCATGCGCTGTATTAATTGACCATCAATGAAGTGAACGACTTTACACGCGTCAAATTATCACATGGGGTGGATCTTGGTACAAAATTGCGTCCGCCCGTGTACCCGCGTGTGCGTGCGAGGGAATGAGTGCGTGCGTGGCGTGCGTGCACATCTTCGCTTCGTGCATGTACCGCCAGTATGGCTCAGGGAGGACGAGTACATTCTTCTGGAACCAGCAGCACGTCACTGTGATCAATCCACGCAAGGAGGTCGCGACAACGCCTCCACATGTGCCACGTGGCTTCATGAACTGTAAGAGAGACACTGTGTAGCGTGCCATTGGTATTCTAATTTACGTGTTTTGCACATACTCGAAGTACTAGTAAGGTACACGTGCATTGCACGCATCAGATTTTGCAACCAAATTATGAATAAATACCACACTATAGCATGTAAGCTCTGAGTCATATATGCCTGATGTAGCCCTTCGTTTAATTCTTATAGTTCATCTCATTCAAAATCAATTAGTTTTTATAAAAAAGCTAAGAACGCGGGAATAGGAAAAACATGGGATTATAGTGGAATGTCGTCTTGAATCCTACAGGATTGTACGAGTGTTTGATTGTGCATAGAAAAAACGCAGAATTCTTTCAAAGAGGTTTGAGTGGATGGGATGTTTCCTATGAAATCTAGTGCAAATGAATCATATGGAAAAATTCCTATGGTTTACAATCCTACGAATCAAACAACCAAGATAGGAAAAATTCCTAATGATTAGAATCCTCCAAAATTCCTTTGAGAATCCTTTGAATCAAAGAAGCCCTTAATCTATTTTATGATTCATGGAATTGTGCGTTGTAAAGCATAAAGTAAAAACAAATAATGGCAATTCAACTAGAAAAAAAGTTTGGGCAGTTATGATACGGAAGATTCTAGAACAAAAGAGAACCACTGTTGTTTTGAGGTTTGTGCATTATGCTTAAGTTCAACCATGGAGTCTGCTAGATTGTACATGTGGCAAAATCCGGTGGGGGCTAGAAGATGGTGCGAGGGGCCGAGTGGAGGGAGACTATGAAGGAATGCACAAGTGCGAGATCGATATTTAGAGAGAGGGGGCGAACACGTGCGCTGTTGCGCGCAGTGGCGGAGCCATGAAAAATAAATGAGCTAGGGGGCCAAGCATTGCTAATCCTTTACGAGGAGGGTCAATTCATGAACTTAAACCATTTTTAGCAGCAATTGTCTAATGATCACATTCATATTAGCCTCGATATATAGTGATGTTAGGGGGGAGGGGGCAGGGCCCTTACTGCCCCCTGTCTTCGCCATTGTGCACGCGTCTGAGAGATGAAGCGGAAGGCATGGATGATGAGAGGGGGACGTTGGATATATAATTAATGTGGGTGTATTAGCTATATATGTTAATCCTATATAGAGAGGTATAGATTGATCGATGTGGACGTGGGAAAGAGGGTGAGACCTCACTGGATATATCGATTGATCGGTTTGTGTGGAAAACTATGAAAGACCTAGCTATATACACACATACATAGAGGAACATCGATCGTTGCGCATGCACGCGTGAGAGATAAAGAATGCCCGATATGATGGAGAGGGGGATGTGTGTGGGTGTGTGCCTTCATGGGAGACCGACCTGAAGAAAAAGATTGCATGCGTGCGATGGATAATGCCGACTGGTAGTGTGTGTGCATGCATGCACGAGAGAAAGTTAGTGGTACAATTATAAAGAGAAGACTACTGTGTGGGTGTAAAAGAATAGGTGAGGTCATAATCAATGTAAAGTTGAATTCAAATATTTGAATAAGAGATCCTGATGTTTGAAACCCATGCATGCATGAATATAACGGAGATCTGCGCGGTGTGGTTTGGAAACGAGCATGTTGTAATGTATACACATTGAACAAGGTCAGACTGATTTGAATTTGAGATACCGATGGCAGACATCATTTGGCCACGTCGCATCCGTGCATGGACACACTATTCTAATTGGAGATGATGGGCGGCTTTCGCATCACATATCTATATCTATACCCCTATATATATATATATTTTATATTTTTTATATTGTGTGCGGGTAACTTTAACTTTGAAAGATGGTCGTTGGATGAGGCGAATCCGATGGTCCAAAGATGGCAAATTTGAGCACTACTGGCCGTTGGATATCATCTAGATTCCACCAGATTTCGCCACATGTATAATCTAGAAGACTCCATGGTTGAACTTAAGCATAATGCACAAACATCAAAACACAAGCACTTCTTATTTGTTCTAGAATCTTCCGTATCAGAATTGCCCAAATGTTTTTCTACATGATTTGCCATTATTTGTTTTTACTTTATGTCTTACGACGCACAATTCCATGAATCTTAAAATAGATTAGCTTTCTTATAAAAACTAGATGATTTTGAATGAAATGAACTATAAGAATTAAACGAACATCTACATCATGCATATATGACTCAAAGCTTGCATGCTATAATGTGGTATTTATTCATAATTTGGTTGCCAAATCTCATGCGTGCAATGCACGTGTACCTTACTCTAGTCTAAATGGTGTTTGTGTGTGTGTTGTGCGTGTTGAGGTGCAAATTGTCTTTTTTTGGGTACACGTTAAGCTTGTTCTTCCGAAATTTCAAGCCGCGCCTTGTTATGCCGAAAATTCAAGCTAGCGTCTCTGTCTATCGTGCTGCGAAACTCCCGCCTCTTCAACCCGCGCCTTGTTAGCCCGAAATATTTAAGATATATCTTTGTCTCGTTGTGCTCCGACAACTCCCTCCATCTCAACCCGCGCCTTGCTATTCCGAAATTACAACGCGCGCGAAAACTCCCACCTCCTGTGAAATCCCGACACGCGAAATGCCCGTGGTACCCCTGAACCGAAAGAACCGCCTCAAATCGGTGGGGGTACTTTCGTAACTTACCCCACATTTCGGACAAGCGCGTCTCTAAGCCATGGTTCCCCACTGCCATCCCATCCGCCCACCCATTCGTACACCGAGGCCGCGAAAACCCGCGACGAAACCCCACACCCTGCTCCGTCCGCCACCCAGCCGGAGCCTCTTCCCCGACGACGTCGTCCACAGCAACACCTCGACGTCCCTCATCCACCGTACCGGATGAGGATCCGTCGTCGATCTCATCGTCCCGCCGGTTCAGCCACCCCGTCCTCCACCTCCAAGGAGCTGCCCCGACGTTCCCCTCGTCTTTCGCGCCACCTCCATTCCCACACCGCCGTCTTCACCTGCACCACCGGAAGAGCATCATCATCACCGTTTCCTCGGATGAAGCTGCGGCCTAATCGGCGCCACCAAAGAGGTTGTACACTAATCGCCGCATTTTCTTCTTGATTCGATCTCACGGTGCTGCCGGCGCTCGGTCCCGAGCCGACACGGCGCGGCTCCATCCACGGCGGCGTCGCCGGCCACTTCCTCCACGGCGTCGCTCCCTCGGCGGCGACGTCCACATCAGTAGGAGCTGCTGCTGCTTTAGCTCTCGCTCGCGCTGCTGCTCTGCTCTTGCTCTCGGTCCCCTGCCTGGTCTGCTCTTGCTATTGCTCTTGCTCGCGCTGCTGCTCTCGCTCTTGCTCTTGCTTGCGATGCTGCTCCGATTTAGCTACACTTCAGTCGACTGAATCGACTTTTGGGTCAGTCGATTTTCAGGGGGTGGGGGGGGCTCGCCGGGGTGAAGGAAGAACCAGCCGCAGCGGGGAGGGGGGCTCGCCGGAGAGGTACCCCACTATCTATCTTAGGGTTCAGGATGGGGGCGGTGGTCGCCGGCGGTGGCGGGGCGTTGGCGGGGCGGTGGCGTGGGGATCGCCGGAGAAAAAGCTCGGCACGGGGGGGGCCTAGAGGGATGGCCGGGGCGGCGGCGGACCGGCGGTGGGGAGTGTTTTCGGGGCGGGCGGGCGGCGCACCGCCGGCCGCGGGCGGCGGGGGGCTGCTGTTTGGCCGGTGGTGGCTGGCGGCTCAGGGGGGTGGAGGTTGAAGATGAACCGCAGGCCCTTGATTTCGTATCCAACGGCTGCAAAATCGACTGACCAGAGATGAAAAAGTCAGTCGACCGACGTGTAGCCTCACCTTGCTAGTGCGTTCAGTTTCGACAGCAAAATTCAGTTTCGACAGTTAAGTTCAGTTTCGACAGTTAAGTTCAGTTTCGACAGTTAAATTCAGTTTCGACAGTTAAGTTCAGAGATGAGCGGCTGATGTATTTTACATCTAGCACTTTGTGGTTATGTATTTTACGTCATGTATTGGAGATGCTATTAGAATTCCACTCAGGTTAACGTTGTTCGTTGTCTCTCTTGTCCTGCTTCAGCCTCGGCGTCGTACAACTCACCGGAGCTGCTCCAACGACGAAACCCTCCATCACAGCGGAGCAGTACCTCGGGCTCCATCTCCAGACGCCTAAGATCTTCTTCCCCTCCTCCGACAGCCAAGTCAGCCGGAGCATCCTCACCGGCCAACCCAATCACGCTGAGATCGACATGGCTTCGCCAAAGAGGTTGTACACTTGTTGCATCTCTTTTTTACTCTACATGTTATATATATTGTCCACTGAGCACTCGTAGTAACGGGAAATACGATTATTTTATCCTACTATATGACAAGCAGTGAGGTACCAGGCAACTTAGCTATCCGTGATGGACTCTCTTGAACGCCATCATTATTTATCTCTGCGCGTTTGAGCTGTGCATTTGTCGATGGGCCTGGGAGTTGAGCTAGTATGGCAGTGGCCTGGGTCCAAAGTAATAGAAGTAGCACAAAAACATTTTTTTAGTGTAGGATTTTCCTTGCTCAAGCCTGCCTACTAGAATCGCCAGTGCTTGAAAGGAAAAGTGAATGAAAAACATCGGAATTGGAAAGTTTCCTATGGTACTACTTTTCATGAATTTGGTGCAAAGGAATGGAGCAAAGGAAAACTGTAGGATTTGTTCCTTTAGTGTCTCCTTGAAAGAAAAACCGTAGGAATTCTAATTTCCACTTCTCCTCCTTTTCATATTCCTATTCATCAAGCACAAGACTAAGAGATAGTAGCATAATAGCATTATAACCGTACATTTTCTTGTGGTTTGACTTAATCTCACCATGCTTTTTTGCATCCTGTGATCTTCCAATTGTTGTGAATCAAACACCCAGATTGGCAGAAATCCTGTGTTTTTAAATTCTCTGTTTTGCACGTGCATTCCTATCCTATTCCTGTCTATTTCCTATCCCTGCATTGTTAGAATCCTCAAATTCAAACAAGCCCTTACTCAATTACTTCTGTTACAGATATGTGTCAAAGAAAACCTTGTGTGGTTTGTCCTGCTCCTGCGGCGCTGTGTTCCACCCCAGCTCAGCTGCTCCAACGACGGAAGGGTTCACCACAGCAGGGATCCGCTCTCCAGACTGTCTTTCGCCGCCTCAGATCTTCTTCCCCGCCGCCGGCAGCCACGGCAACTGCATTACCATCATCAACTGAGCAGATGACCTTGAGGACTACACGGGTCCGCAAGAGAGGTCGCACTCTTCCGTGTCTGCTTACGTTATGCGTCGCTTAATATGATGACATGCTACATTATCGTCGTGTTCACCTATTAGACTCCGAGTCAGGTCCAAACTAATGCTGAAACTTGAGTTTTTAAATGGTTGTGGGGTACATATTGGGGCAGCAATCAGTACTATCTGTCTACTATCTGGTTAATCTCCGGTGTCTACTATGAGTTTCATGTTGGGTGCAAACAAACATTAAAGGAGCCATTATCTGTATTTTTTAACTAAAGCTATTATCTGCCTGCTATCATTGGTTTTGGGTCTATCCACAGTTTGCTACCATCACTCTGGATTTGTGCATGCACTCCTTACATAATCTCACTATGTTTTATTCCTATGCATGCCAGTTATTGTACACAATGGAACTGATCATGTAGAGCAAAAGAGACGAGCCTTGCGTGGCAATAAAATTTCATGCAGACGTCGTTCCATGGTGGGCGCAAAGGCAGCCCCCCTCCACCCATTTCGGATCGTAATCAAGAGGAAGATAACTGTTCTGAGGGGGATTCAGAAGGAGAAGACCACTCCTATTTACCCCATGAGGTCTTCGCTCTAACTTGGCATGCTGATGTTGGTAATATCATGCATATGGTGCCTTGCATTGCTTACTGTATACATTAAAGATGTCATCTGCTTAGTTTAGACATGCTTTGTGTCAATGCCATCTGTTTAGTTTCTTTATCGTATATGTGAATCATGCAATGCCATCTTGTCTAGCCAGGCATCATATATGTGAATTTTGCAATGCCACCCTGGTTAGCCAGTCATCTTATATGTGAATTATATCATGCCATCATTTTTTATTACGTGTTAAATTTGTCAACAATTTTAGTACATTCAATTACTCTTCCTGTGCATCAGCCATTCGGCACGGTCATGGAAAAATCTGGAGTGGAAACAAGGTCTTCAGAGCAGACAATGCTATCTGACGAAGCGCATGTCTTGCTGGTTACCGATAGCTCCTCAGAGGAGGATTCAGAGACAGATGACCAGTCATATTCCCCCCCCCGAGGTGCATGCCCTAACTTGGCAGGGTTATGTTGCTCATATCGTGCGTATGGTATCTTGCATTGCTATGTCATTTGCTTAGTTTAGACATGCTTTGTGTGAATGCCACCTGTTTAGTGTCTAATTACCATATATGTGAATTATGCAATGCCATCTTGTTGCAAGACATTATATATGTGAATTATGCAATGTTATCTTGTTGCAAGGCATTATGTATGTGAATTATGCAATGCCATGCTGTTTAGGCAAGCGTCATATATGTGAATTATATCATGCCGTCCTTTTTTTGTATTTCTCATTGCTTTTGTCGACAATGTTTGTATATTCAACTGCTCTTCCTGTGCATCAGCCATTTGAATTGGTGATGGAGAAATCTGGAGTGAAAACAAGGTCTTCAGAGCAGACAATGCTACCTGCTGAAGCAGATATCTTGCTGGTTACAGATAGCTCTTCAGAGGAGGATTCAGAGGCAGATGACCAGTCCTATTATCCCCCTGAGGTGTATGCTCAAACTTGGCAGGGTTATATTACTCATATAATGCATATGTTGTATTGCAATGCTTAGTTTTTACATCATATACACAATATTGAATGCCATCTCCTTAGTTGACACATCATATATGCGATTGCCCTCTGCTCACTTCCTTAGTATATAAATCATATATTTGAATTATGTCATGCCATGATGTTTACATAGACAGCATGTATCTGAATTATGGCATGCCAACCCATTTTCTAAAGACATAATATAGTTATATCATCTCATCCTGTTTACATAGTCATCATATTTTAAATTATGTCATTCTATCCGTGAATTATATCATGCCATCATGTTTCCATCGACGGCATGTTTGTGATTTATGGCATGCCAACCACTTTAATAGACACATCGTATAGTTATATCATGTCATCCTGTTTACATAGTCATCATATTTTGAAGTATGTCATTCTATCCTGTTTAGTTAGCCATCATACATGTGAAATTGTGTCATGCTATCCTGTTTAATTAGCCATCATATATGTGAAATTATGTCCTGCTATTCTGTTTGCTTAGACAACATAAATGTGAATTATTTCATGCCCTGTTTTCTTCCCTACTATCCATTGCACCTGTCTATCTTACAATGTCTGTACATTCAATTACTTTTCTTGTTTATCAGCCATTTCAATTGGAGGGAGTGATGGCAGTATCTGTGGGAGTAAAAACACGGTCTTCAGAAAAGATCGTGCTACCTGTCGATGCAGATAGAACCACGGTTGTACTTGCCCAAGAACCAGCCCCACCACACATAACCCACACTCATGCAGATTGTACCCCTACCCAGTTGGACAGAGAACCAGCTACACCCCTTCTAACCCCAACCCCAGCAGATAGACACCCAGTTCCCGTTGACACAGCACCGTCTCCACCACAGAGCACCCAAACACGAGCAGTTAGTAAGGCAACTGCAGTGCCCAAATCACGAGGACCACCACTCCGAACCCGAAGTCAACGCTTAAAGCAGAAGAAGAATTGTTC
The DNA here is from genome assembly GCF_018294505.1 of Triticum aestivum. Classification (NCBI taxonomy): domain Eukaryota; kingdom Viridiplantae; phylum Streptophyta; class Magnoliopsida; order Poales; family Poaceae; genus Triticum; species Triticum aestivum. The sequence continues at coordinate 459,314,275 of NC_057799.1, forward strand.
TCAGGTCAGGTTCCGTAGCTATGGTTCATACTACTTTGCTCTTGCATCACTGTATTTACTGATACCAACTAATTTCAAATTTGAAGGATGCAATTGAAACTCCAATGGCGCAACAGGTATGTTTTAAACCTGTTTCTTCAACGTGTTTGGCTGTTTGCTGTTGTAACTTGCTCTATGTTGATTTCAGTTTCAATTGAATAAACAGTTATGTTCTCATGCCATGCACATTACAAGTGTTGTTATTGCTGTGTAGTTTCCCACACTTATATTCTGTCTATGCTGCTTTGTCTTAAATAGATATGATTCGAACTGTATCTATCTTGATTTGGCAACATAAACTAGAATGATATAGACCATACAGTGACCATACTACATAGATATATGTTTGTTTCATGCTGTTATCCTGTCCACCTTACTACTGAACTGGTTTACCAAAATGAGTTTCATATACTACATTGTAAACCTGAGATGTGTTTGTTTGTTTCTCTTTTAGAACGCGGATAAAATATTGGAGAAGAGTACCCTGTTATGCAATGGTAAAGGAAGTAATGCAGATAAGGTTCAAGATAGTGAGACATCCCTGTTGGTCTCCAAGAAAGCTGATAAAAACTATATTGAAGACACTGAGACAACCCCAAAGTCCTGTCTTGATGTAGTGTTCGAGTTACTGGCTACCACTGCTGGCACCAGCTCTTCGAACTCGTTGCCTGAATCAGTTCGGCTTCTTGAGTCTCAACTTCAAGTTGAAAGACATCGATCAGATGTTATGCGACAGGAAGCCGAAGGACTGAGGAAGTCCCTGCAGAATTCAGATGCATACTTTCTGGTGCAACAGCAAGCGCTGGAGGACTTAAGCGCCAAACAAGAGAAAGTTAATAAGCTTGCTAAGCATCTTGCCAGCATTATGGGTACCCAGGATATTGTTTCTTGAGCTCTTCTGAAGTGGTTTCAGTTCTGGACTTGTTTTGCTGCGGCGTTTATATGCTGCTGTGTTCCCTATATTTGCACTGGTGGCGAACTTTGATGCCCAGTGGATGTAATATGTGTAATAGCCGTGATAGCCTAGTGTAAGTTGCTTGCTTATTTATTTCCTTGTTGTCTTGTTTATTTGTTTGCTTGTAGTCAGTGCAGTTCTTTTTCTGCGGTTTGCTAGTGGCTGCAATAACCTATTTTTTAAAACTAGGCCACAATAACCATGGGCTAATATTTACTGTAGTGACACTGGGCCTCCTACGGGCCGTAGAAACAGTGGGCCTTCTACGGGCCGTAGAAACAGTGGGCCTTCTACGGGCCGTAGAAACAATGGGCCTTCTACGGGCCGTAGAAACAATGGGCCTTCTACGGGCCGTATCATCAATGGGCCTTATACGGGCCGTATGATCGATTGGCCAAACATGGGCCAAACAGACTGCATTCTGGCCGTAAACGGGCTAGAGTTGGAATCGTCCGTTCATGGGCCGACCATAACGGGCCATCGTTAATAGGCCGTATTTGATGACGCTATGAAAACGGCCCAACGTATTAACGGACCACAAACGGGCCGACTGTAACCACGGGCTGAATTTGGCCCACAAGCAGAAAATGACAGTAACGGGCCGTAAGTAAACGAATGCTGGAAAATAGCCCAAGAATAAATGGGCTCTGAGAAGGCCGAAAGATAACATGGGCTGGAAACGGCCCAACGGAATAACGGGCCGTTAATGGGTATAAAGTGATACACTGTTCATTACGGGCCAGTTTCACCACGGGCCGTTAATGGGTGTAAAGTAATACACTGTTCATTACGGGCCAGTTTCAGCACGGGCCGTTAATAGGCCAAGAGTTACATAGGGCCTCATATGGGCCGAAAGACGTCATGGGCCATACATGGGCCAGAAGTGAAAACGGGCTGGAATCATATTGGATGGCCCAGATGACGCTACTGGGCCTAATTCGAATAGGGCGTAACGGGCCTTGGGTTAGCGGGCTGTAAATGGGCTATATGCGAACAGGCCGTTAACAGGCTTTCCATGGGCCGGCCCGCCACCTTTTGACCAAGTCAAACGGGCCGGCCTTTTCACAGGAATGGGCCACTGTTGGGCCGTGCCACGTGTCGACGTATCATAGGCGCCTTCTGTCCAATGAGTGGATGACATCTGTCCAGCGATGAGCCGACACGTGTTTCCTCCAGCCAATGATGATTTTACACGTGGAAAATCCCCATTGGTCGGGGCTGTTAACGGGTTATCGGATCCAAAACCCGACCCGATAGCTTAACGGCGTTCCGTTACGGTGGATGCCACGTGTCGGTCACCCTTGACGAAAGCACTTCTGTGACGCGCGATTTATCGTCATGGAAGTGGACACTTCCGTGATGATAATTTTGGTAATGTCATGGAACACTTCTACGACAGCACAGGTATGACTATCTTGATTCTGCCATAAATTTGTCATGGATGTACATGCATGACAAAAAACGCGACCTACTGTGACAAACATGTATCATCACGGAAGTGAATTTTTTTTGTAGTGAGAGGTTCCAAATTGTTAGAGATTTTTTCCGCTTCTTGCGAAGAATCGGTTCCGCCGATTAGGCGTGTATGGCGCCCCTAGTTCAGTCTTCCGAATACCAGGGGCTTCGCCAACTTTCTTAATTGTCAAACTCCTATGGCTAAGTGAGGGCGGTAAAGGCCACATAGTCTGATTGCCTTGTTCGTTGCGCTAAACACCTCCTTTAAGGACCAGAATGTGGAGTAAAGAGTGTTTAGATTTATCCTGAACACCCCCGTACTATCTACGTGGGGGCAAAAGCCGACGACTGGTCAACCCTCAGATTTAATAAACGGCTGCACAGGAGGGAAATTTAAATCATAAGCATTATACTACATAACATTATTGTCCCATATTATAGGGCAAGGTAATACACATGTTCTCATGGGAATATGATATCCTTCGAACATTGCTCCGCCACAAGGCGGGACCCGTCCAGGACACCATCAAAACAGAGCTCGGGCCGACGATGCTCCTTGCCCTCTGGCGTCCCCTTGATCATTAGCTTCTTGGCATCCAGCTTCGCCCAATGCGTCTTGACGCGGGCAAAGGCCATACGCGCACCTTCAATACAGACCGACCGCTTCACGGCTTCGAGCCGCGGACAGGCACTCCCAAGCCGCTGCACAAGTCCAAAGTAGCTGCTAGGTATAGGATCGGCAGGCCACAACCGGACTATCAGGTCCTTCATGGCTAACTCTGCCAACCTGTGCAGCTCGACCAACTGCTTTAGATGGTCGCTGAAGGGCACTGGATGTTCGGATCCCAAATATTGGGACCAGAATAGCTTCTCCGTGGACATCCCTTCTTCGGCTCTATAATGCTCGGCAGCATCTGATACACTGTGCGACAAATCTGTATACGCCCCTGGAAAATCCAAATTCAGGATAAGTACAAGGAACGTTTCTTCTACATACTTGCTATGCATGGTGAAAGACTTACCCACCGTAATCTTCCTGGCTGCCTAAATTTCCTGGAGGGCGTTCTGGGCTTCAGCTCGTGCATCCTGTGCGCTCTGGCGGGCCTTCGCCAATTCGGACTCTTGCGCCTTACAATCGTGCTCCAAGGACTCAAATCTCTCTATCGTGCCCTGGAGCTGTTGCTGCGCCTCGCCAACCCGGGCCTCGTGCTTCTCGCGCGAGGCACGTTCCTTGGCCGCTTTGTCCTCGGCCTCGGCTAGCGCCTTCTTAAGGGCCGCCACCTCGGTCGTGGCCCCTAATAAAGTTTATGACACTTTAGTCCGGTCGGACTACTCATTTTTTCGAAATGTACCCACAGGTTTCTGCATACCTTGGCTATTCTCCAGCTGCTTCTTCACGAGACCGAGCTCCTCCTCGGCCAGCTCTAGTTTCTGCTTCAGTCCGGAGACCTCCGCAGCATGAGCACTGGCAGCCTGCAGCGATACCTGCTTATTCACATAGACAACTCATGTTAGACTCCTGCGGTATTTATTCTTGATCCTCTGTTCGGCTTTTCCTCCCGAACACCGAACAGAGCATCAGGGGCTACTGTCTATACTGTGATATTTTTTCTACAATCACATTACGTACCTCAAAGCCCGTTAGAAGGCTAGTGCGGGCTTCGGTCAGCCCGTTTTTGACGAACTAAACCTTCTCTATTACCGTGTCCATAAGGACACGATGTTCATCCATGATAGAGGCGCCTCGTAGCGCCTCCAGCAGATTATCCGGTGCCTCTGGTTGGACAGAGGTCACTGGTGGAACAGGCACATTCCCTCCTTGTGGGGAATGCCGTTCACTGGAACCCGGAGCCGTGTAGATCTCCGGAATGGTATCTGGCTGAGGTCCGAAGGGAACTCGGGCCCCGTCACCAGTCCCCGTGGGGACTTTTTTCCCCGTATGTCCGGCGGCCGAGGAGTCATCCTGGGGCTTCACCCTGATGATCTCCGAAATCTCCCTCGGCCTGGGAAAGTCTTTTTGGACACCACCTCGTCATCACCCTTGGGTGAGATGGAATGAGCAGGTGGCGAAGACATGCTAGCCATCTCCTTCGAGTCCAGCGAATCCTCTGTCGAGGATCGCGGGGAGCCATCGCGTGCCGGACTGCAGTGACAAAGTTTACAATATGTCAATATTACAAACCGGGAAGGCCAGACGTTTGCGGATTCTGGTACTTACGAAGCGGCCCGAGGCTTGGTCCGGCGAGGTCGCTCCGGACTGCTGTCAACATCCCATGCGGAGTTATCCGCAAGGGAGCCTTTAACCCTCTTAGGCGCTTTCGCTTTCGGACTCGTGGGTGCCGCTCTTTTCTTCTTCCCCATCTCAGGTGGGGAGTCGTCTTCTTCCTCCTCTTCGTCGTCGTGGTCGGTGGACAAAGAAGAAGTTTCCTCTTCGGACGTCACGTCCGGAGCGCCTTTTCGGCGAGGGCCCTTCTTGGCCCCTTTGGCCGCTTTCCTGGCCGTCTTCTCTGGCACCTCATAAGGTGCGGGAAAAAGCATTTTCTTCAGTACTGGGAATTCTTGGTCTTCGGGCAGCGGAGTCGGATAGTTAATCCCCTCTGCTACCTCGATCCGGGCCTGAAAACATGGATGGGAAAGCTTAGTCTTTACCTCAAAATATGCCAGTAAAAGGTATGCCTTGAAAACATGAAATAACTTACCGAATTGGCTTGGTGCTTTAAGCTAAGCCCACGATCCTCGGTCATAGGCGGCGGCGTCTCGCTGACCTTGAAAAGCACTCTCCATATGTCTTCGTGCGTCGTTCCAAAGAGCTCCTGCAGCACCTGGTGCTTGGTCAGATCATACTCCCACAGATAGCAAGTCCGGCGTTGGCACGGAAGGACCCGACGAATGAGCATGACCTGGACCACGTTTACAAGCTTGATTTTCCTGTCTATCATGTTCTGGACGCACGTCTGGAGCCCAGTCAGCTCATCCGAAGGACCCCAGGTTAGGCCCCTCTCTTGCCAGGAGGTGAGCCGCATCGGGAATCCGGATCGGAATTTGGGGGCCGCCACCCAGTAGGCGTCGCGCGGCTCGGTGATGTAGAACCACCCCGATTGCCACCCCTTCACCGTCTCTGCGAATGAGCCTTCGGGCCAGGTGACGTTGGGCATCTTGCCCACCATAGCGCCTCCGCACTCCGCTTGTTGACCGCTCACTACTTTCGGCCTCACATTGAAGGTCTTCAGCCACAGGCTGAAGTGAGGTGGGATGCGGAGAAAAGCCTCACAAAGGACGATAAATGCCGAAATGTTGAGGATGAAGTTGGGGGCTAGGTCATGAAAATCCAGCCCATAGTAAAACATCAGTCCACGGACAAAAGGATGGAGAGGGAATCCCAGTCCGTGGACAAAATGTGTGAGAAACACAACCCTCTCATGGGGCTCTGGAGTAGGGACAATCTGCCCCTTGGCCGGGAGTCGGTGAACGATCTCCTTGGCTAGGTATCCGGCCTCCCGGAGCTCCTTGATGTCCTTCTTCTTAACGGAGGAGGCCATCCACTTGCCTCCAGCTCCGGATCTGGACATGTTTGGAGTGCTTTCTTGGACGAAGAAAAGCTAAGGCTTGGGCGCTGGAGCTCAAGGACGGAAGGGCTGAGGGAAAGAAAGGGCGTGGGTGAGAAAAGGGAATCCTTACCCCCTTTATAGAGGCCGCGAATATCAAACGCCTCCCCACTCACCTTAAACTCGCCTGTTCCCAAGGGCCGTACGAATGGCACAGTTAGGTTACCCACGCCCGCATTGATGAGGATCCCGCAATAAGGGGACACGATCTCTGCTTCGACAGGACCTGCCAATTACAACCGCGTCTCGAAACATGGGATGGCAGATGAAAAACGGTTCAAAATTATGACCGGACAGACGTGATGTCGTGTTGTGAAAAAGCTGTCAACAGATTAGATTCGTGCAAATATTATATTCTCCCTACGGTTGTGTGTGGTATACGTTACAGGTCCGGATACAATCATCACATCCGAAGACTATCGTGGTGTTCGGAAAAAGAGGAACCCGCCTTGCAATGCCGAAGACAATCTATGCGCCGGACTCCTCGTCATTGAAGCCAGGTTCAGGGGCTACTGAGGGAGTCCTGGACTAAGGGTTCCTCGGGCGTCCGTCCTGTTATTCATTGGGCCGGACCGATGGGCTGTGAAGATATGAAGGCCGAAGACTATACCCGTGTTTGGATCGGACTCTCCTTGGCGTGGAAGGCAAGCTAGGCGACCAACTATGAAGATTCCTTCTTATGTAACCGACCCCATGTAACCCTAGATCTCTCCGGTGTCTATATAAACCAGAGAGCGTAGTCCGTATAGGCAGATACACATTACCATAGTCATACAGGCTAGACTTCTAGGGTTTAGCCATTACGATCTCGTGGTAGATCAACTCTTGTAACACTCATATTCATCAAGATCAATCAAGCAGGAAGTAGGGTATTACCTCCATAGAGAGGGCCCGAACCTGGGTAAACATTGTGTCCCCCGTCTCCTGTTACCATCGATCCTAGACGCACAGTTCGGGACCCCCTACCCAAGATCCACCGGTTTTGACACCGACAACAGCCTATCCTAGATAAGCTTAGCAGTTTCCAAAGCACTCACTCTTCCATACTGCCCTTTGCTCAGATGGCCACATATGATGTTCTTCGCTTGAGAATCGAGTTGCTTGAATCTCTTCACATCAACAGCATTCAGAGAAGGTGTGACTGAGGGAACTCCATTTCCCACAACATACCAGAGATCGTTATCAATTGCCTCAAGATGCATTCGCATCTTATTCTTACAGTAGGGGTAGACACCCAGCAGAGACCTTGATCATACCCGCGATCGACATAACTAAAACTCCAGGCGGTTAAACCAAAATCACACAGAACAAGGGAGTACCTTGCTCTGATACCAATTGAAAGTGCGTTATATCGACTAGAGGGGGGGTGAATAGGCGATTTTTATGAATTCTTCACAGAGGAATTTGCGGGTGAGGAAATTCCTAAGCGAAGAACTACTTGTAGTGGAATAAGTACTCAGATGTAATCATAACAGAACACAAGCATGGTCATCAGATGAAGTGAAGACAAGCACAAAGTACAGAAAGCGTAAACACAGGATAACACAGGCTGAAGACAAACAGACTGAAGAAATTGAACTGAGGAAATTGAGAAAGTCTTCAGTCAAATTCTTCAAACAGATATGAACATGCACACAACAACTGTACTGAGGAAATGAAGAGTTGAGGAAATAGAACCAGTAGGCTTGGTGAAGACAATGATTTGGTAGACCAGTTCCAACTGCTGTGACAGTTGTACGTCTGGTTGGAGCAGCTAGGTATTTAAACCTGAGGACACACGGTCTCGGAAACATAGTCCTCACCGTATTCTCCTTGAGCTAAGGTCACACAGACCTTGCCTAATCACTCGTGGTAAGTCTTCAGGTGACTTCCAAACCTTCACAAACTCGGTACTCGGTGATCCACAATTTCCTCTTGGATGCTCTAGACCATGACGCCTAACCGGCTGGAAGATGCACAGTCTTCAAAGGTAACAAGCGTCGGATCCACGCAGGATCAATCTCTTCAGTGATGCTCAATCACTTTGGGTTTGTAGATGTTTGGGTTTGGGTTTCCTCACTTGATCATTTTCGCTCAAAGTCCTCGGAGGATGGGATGCTCTCAAATGACAAGTGTCAGTTTCTCTCGGAGCAGCCAACCACCTAGTGGTTGTAGGGGGCGGCTATTTATAGCCTAGGGAGCAGCCCGACATGATAAGACATAAATGCCCTTCAATGATATGACCGTTAGGTGGGTAGATATTTTGGGACAGCTGGCGCGTAGCGCAGCAACGTTCGGATATTTGAGGCTCAAATTCCTCAGGGCTATCATGTTCCTCACTGTGTAGGCAATCCGCACTGGCGAATTCCTAACTCCTCACTCAGAACAAATTCCTCAGTGTTCAGAAGAACTTCGTTGCTGTCACTGAAGAAATTGACTGAACTGTATGAGATTTCCAATGGCTTCACTCGAAGGGATTGGTAGGTGTAGGATTTTGAGTTGAGCATCACACGGAAATTTTTCCTTAGTATTTCCTCGACCCCCTTTAACAGTACGGTGTTTCCTATGACTCAAGAAAGAGAAAATGAAACTTCGAAAACAAAAGTCTTCACGCTTCATGTTCCTTGAATGAATACCAAGTCTTCAGGTTACACCAATTTCTTCATTTTCAAAGTCTTCAGAAATCCAAAATCTTCAGTCGAAGATATTCATTTTTAGGGGTTGACTTTCTCTGTAAATCTCAAACTCCTCATAGACTTATAGACCTGTGTACACTCATAAACACATTAGTCCCTTAACCTATAAGTCTTCAATACACCAAAATCACTAAGGGGCACTAGATGAACTTACAAACACTCTTTTATAATATCTTATAACATCCAATATACTCACATATTAGATGAATTAACATCTTATATTATGGGCCGGAAGGAGTTTAGTGCATTGTTACAAATTATCGGTTGATTAACTACTGCTGTATCCATGGGTTACACTTAGTTTGAGCTAGTTCAGGCTCAAATAGCCCTAAAGTATATCTAAACATGAGGGGTAGTTTGAGCTAGTTGCATGTATAACCCACCCAAAAAAACTATCCAACCCAAGAGGTGCTAATTGGAGCTAGTTCTCCTTGTGCATTTATTGTCAATCTAACCCTGCCATCCAAACAACTCTTTGGATGGAGTTAGTTCAGGGTTAGTCATGAGCTAGAAAAACTCTAACCTCTAGCTAAGTTGAGTATCCAACCAGGGCTTTGTTGTTGTTGTTGTTGTTGTTGTTGTTGTTGTTGTTGTTGTTGTTGCTGCTGCTGCTCTTCTACGTATATCTAGACATCATCAGAACATTAATGTAACACTCTTCCTTGTTGCTATGTAGCCTAGGATTGCATATTTAGACATTAAGTACAGTGCATGTTGCTATGTAGCCTCAGATATATTACATATGGCCCTAGTTAACCTAACGATAAATGGGTTACAGATATATTTAGTTAAAAGTACGACTTACCAATTAGTCCCTTATCAGCCCCCGGCCTATATGGTACCAGCTACCGATATCCTGAACAGAGCATATATAAGCCATGGGATGAAACTAACCTCGATGGAAAACAACAGTTGTTCCCAAAATTGTCCTATGTAGGTACATCGAGAAGCATGTTAAGCACAACATGCTAAACATCAACCAAAATTATTCATGATAATCTCCAAAAGATAGCTTCAGTGTGTAGGTTTAAGCACGCTAGTAAAGAAAAATAAGTGGAAAGGTGTGTTAACTACAACAGGCCTAACATTTAACAACAAGCAAACATAGTCATTCAAACTGGTATTGTGCCGGTCTAAGTACACTGGTTATCGTTAAATAGAAATGGAAAGGCGTGTTAACTACAAGATGCAGCAACCAAATGTAGTCATAGTGGCATTGTTGAGAGTGGTAGTGATGAAATTGAACTGCACAGTTCATACTTGCACATATAGAACATCACGTTGTGAATAACTGGAATAAACAAGGCATACTACGAACAACCAAAGATAGCATTTGAAACTGTATATATGCTAACTACAAACAACCGAACAATCAAAAAACTTTAGAAGAGGCATATGCTAGCTATAACAGGCTTAACATCAAGCAAATATATGCATTCCTATCGGTATGTTTAAAACTGGATTGATGAAATGTACTGCACAGTAAATAATTGCACATATAGAGCATCACATTGTGAACAACTGAAATAAACAAGGCATACTGCAAACAACCAGATATAGCAATTAACTACAAAAGGGACTCAACAAAACAAATCATGGTTTTCCCCTGTGAAGAGGCACGGCAAAACAAATCATGGGTTTCCTCACTTGTCACAGATGGGCTCGTTCCCGTGGGAAGAGCACGGACCCTGGATGCACTCCATGTTGTCGCAGATGGGCTCCTTCCCCTTGGAAGAGCATGGTTGTAGGGCGCCCTCCCTGATGTCGTAGACGGGCGCTTTCCCATTGGAAGAGCAGATGGGCTCTTTCCCCTTGGAAGAGCCGGAGAGGGTGCCCTCCTCGTGGTCACCGTTGATGAAGTCTGACTTGGAAGCTGTGGTTCCCAAGCCAGCGTCGCAGAACGTGTCCTTCAGAAATGAAAAAAGGGGCTCGATGGCGATGTAGGATGGAAAATTGTTGACAGCGAGCCAGAGGAGATCAGCAGAGGGGCCATGGATGAGATCGACGGCGGTTGAACCCGAGTGGTTGGGGGTGGGCCACTTAACCTATGACATAGCCCGCCTCAGGCCGTCACTGTCGATGACCTCGCTGTCATAGCTGGCGGCCGAGGCATGCCCACATACTCTAGCCCGCTACTTGAGTGCCTGCCGCCAGTAATGGTCGTCAGCTTCGTCGGCGACGTCGGGCGAAGAGACCGTGATACAGCTCTTTTGGGCCAGTCACTCCTCGAGCTCCATAGGAATCGTAGCCGGGCTTAGGCTGTGATGCTCTGGAGTGGGGGATGGGGATGGGGATGGGTATCTGTGGGAAAGGGGACATTTGGCAGGCGTCATCTAAGAAGTTGTGACGCCCCCGATTCAATCGTACACTAATCATGCACGCAAACGTGTACGATCAAGATCAGGGACTCACGGGAAGATATCACAACACAACTCTAAAAACATAAATAAGTCATACAAGCATCATAATACAAGCCAGGGGCCTCGAGGGCTCGAATACAAGTGCTCGATCATAGACGAGTCAGCAGAAGCAACAATATCTGAGTACAGACATAAGTTAAACAAGTCAGCCTTAAGAAGGCTAGCACAAACAGGGATATAGATCGAAAGAGGCACATGCCCCCTGCCTGGGATCCTCCTAAACTACTCCTGGTCGTCGTCAGTGGCCTGCACATAGTAGTAGGCACCTTCGGTTTAGTAGGAGTCGTCGTCGATGGTGGCGTCTAGTTCCTGGGCTCCAGCATCTGGTTGCGAGAACCGAGAGGAAATGAAAGGGGGAAAAGAGGGAGAAAAACAACTGTGAGTACTCATCTAAAGTACTCGCAAGCAAGGATCTACACTACATATGCATGGGTATCTGTGTAAAGGGGCAATATCGGTGGCTGAACTGCAGAATGCCAGAATAAAAGGGGGATAGCTAGTCCTGTCGAAGACTACGCTTCCGGCAGCCTCCATCTTCCAGCATGTAGAAGAGAGTAGATGGTAAGTTCACCAAGTAGCATCGTATAGCAAAATCCTACCCGGCGATCCTCTACTCATCGCCCTGTTAGAGAGCGATCACCGGGTTGTATCTGGCACTTGGAAGGGTGTGTTTTTATTAAGTATCCGGTTCTAGTTGTCATAAGGTCAAGGTACAACTCCAAGTCGTCCTGTTACCGAAGATCACGGCTATTCGAATAGATAAACTTCCTTGCAGGGGTCAACCACATTACCCAACACGCTCGATCCCCTTTGGCCGGACACACTTTCCTGGGTCATGCCCGGCCTCTGAAGACCAACACGTCGCAACCCTACCTAGGCACAACAGAGAGGTCAGCACGTCGGTCTAAATCCTATGGCGTAGGGGTCTGGGCCCATCGCCCATTGCACACCTGCACGTTGCGAACACAGCCGGAAGCAGACCTAGCCTCCCTAATACTAGAGCAGGCGTTCTAGTCCAATCTGGCATGCGCCGCTCAGTCGTTGACGTCACGAAGGCTTCGGGTGATACCACGACGCCGGTTGCCCATATCTTGTCCCACGTGGCGGTTAGTGCGTATAAGGTCAACGACCCAGCTCAGATCAAATACCAAGATCTCATTAAGCGTGTTATTATGAAGTAACCGCGGACGCCGACCAGGGCCAGGCCCACCTCTCTCCTAGGTGGTCTCAACCTGCCCTGTCACTCCGCCACAAAGGTTACTCAGAGGGACGTCGGGACAAACGTCCTTTCGATCCCAATCCGTGAATCACTCGCGGGTACTCTATGAGCCAACCCGACTTTAGTCACCACACGTAGCATATAATATGTATATAAGTATATACCCATGAGCACCTCCCGAGTGATCACGGCCCGATAGTATAGCATGGCAGACGGACAAGAATGTAGGGCCACAGATGAAATACTAGCATCCAATACTAAGCATGTAGGATTGTAGGTATAGGTAACAACAGTAGTAGCAAGGACAGGCTATGCATCAGGTTAGGATTAACGGAAAGCAGTAACATGCTACACTACTTTAATGCAAGCAGTAGAGAGAAGAATAGGCGATACCTCGTGATCAAGGGGGGGGGCTTGCCTGGTTGCTCTGGCAAGAAGGAGGGGTCTTCAACACAGTAGTCGATCTGGGTAGCAGCGACGTCGGTCTCGGAGTCTAGTGAGAGAAGAGGGGGAAGAAACAATAAATATAATGCAAACATATGCATGACGATGCATGACATGACAATGAGCGTTGCTAGGGGTGCCCAAACGCGGTAGTAGGTGATCCCGGCGAAGGGGGGAAACATCCGGGAAAGTATTCCTGGTGTTTCGCGTTTTCGGACAGATGAACCAGAGGGGGAAAGTTGCGAGTTTGCTATGCTAGGGATGTGTGGCGGATGAACGGGCGGCGTCGGAGATGGGGAGGCAGTCCGGCGAGGTGTCGAGGAGGAGGACGGCGAGGCGGCGTTCCGGGCGACGGCGACGTGGTCCAGCGGCGTCGAGTCGGTGGAGCACGTCGGGGAGGAGGCGAGGAGGCTGGGCGGCGTCGGGTTGGGCGCCGACATCGGGCTCGGGGGCGACGGGATTGGGGCGGCGTGCGTTGGGGCGCCCCCGATCCAGATCTCACGGGGGGGGGGGGAGTGGGGATCGTGGGGAGTGGGTATGTTAGGTTAGGATTCCTGGGGGGGGGGGGGGGGGGTATGTGTAGGCCGGGGGTGGGCCGGCCTGGCTGGAACATGGCCCAGTTGGGCCGGGGGCTCTCTTCCCTTTTTAATTTTCTTGTTTTTTGTTTTGTATTCTTTTCCTTTTTCTTTACTTTTTACTGTTTTCTCACATTTCCTAAACATTTTAGTTTTGAAAAAATACATAGGTTGCACCTAATTTAGCAAACTTAATTATGTCATATTCTGAACATTTTTGTTTTGATAATTGAAAACTTTTATTTTTAAAAAAAATTCAAATTAGATTTCGAAACGTTTTGATCTAACGCGGGGTTAGTAACAGTAACGGAGGTGATGTGGCATCATTAGCTTAGGTTTACTGTAGCTTAATTATCCGGGCGTCACAAATCTTCTCCACTACAAGAAATCTCGTCCCGAGATTTTAAGAGGTAGAGTAAGGGGGAAAGGTCTGGTTACGATATCCTAACGGATCTTCTTGGTCCTGGATGCTCTCTTCGAAGAGGTCGATCCATTACGTTGATGTCTCCATTTCTCTTCTTCATGTCATAATGATGAAGTCGGCATCCTTTCTTCTGAAACTCCATCGTACTTACGAAAGAATAAAGGGGGAGTATTCCGGGAGAACGGACCTCGGCAACGTTAACTATCTGGTCGATAAAATCGAGGACGGTGGTGGAAAGTAACTCTCGAATTGAAACTTAAGAAAATATCGAGAGCAAAGTAAGGAGATATCATGGGAAGTTTCGAGCGGGCAGGCAATTGTTCGATGCCTGAAATAGGGCGTGAAAGGGGCTCAAAGCAATGGGAATAAGTATTGTGTCTGATACTAGAATTGATCAACAGGCAGGTGGCCCGTGAATTACATACAAAGTCAAGCGCGAGGAATAACTGACAACAGGGTGTACAGGAGAGTCAGGTTTCGATCCTGTGGAACTGTGGGTTATGGGCCCACCATGTGGGTTAAAAATAGGAGCGGTGACATCTTGCACGGTCATGATAGCAAGGCATGTCAGAGAGTAGCATGTCAGTTATGTCGGCAACAACGTCGGTACCAAGGGCGAGGGACGAAGAGAACCATTTTCCTGCTCGTTGAAATGAGGCAGACCAATAGGCAAAGTTCTCGTCCATCGGTGGCTACCGGAATGCTATCGACAAATGCAACAGGGTCTTACTGACACGGTTGTACACCAAGGTGTTTACATAAGCAGTGACTTATTATTGCTTAGATCATATAAACCTCAAGAAGGTTAAACAAAACAATGGAAAGGAAAAATGTGTTTAAACACATAATTCAGGGGTATATCCTTCCCTAGGACAAGGAGAGCATGATATCCATGACAGGATATAATCGTAGAAAACCCTTTAGGAAAGGGGAGAGAAAATTTCATGACATTGCCCATACAACGATGTTTGGATAATTTGATAAAGAAATTTAGCATTGTGGTTCAAATATTCTTATTGAAAATCGGAGTACCAAAGACATGCTTCGAGATAGCATTGACATGGTCATTGGGTAAAGATCAGACTTTGGAAACACAAAGGATCCATCAGGAATAACTTGTAGAATAAGTCTTACAATTTCCTCATGGAAGAATGGATAGCCTTGCTAAAAAGGAAACTATAACAATAGGTCCTCTGGCCAGGTGTACTAGGATGACACCACCTTACCGAGTCATATAAGACCAATGTTATAACTCTTGGAAATATGTTCCAACCATCATATCTAACCGAGATTCAGATCTGATTGGAGCCAGGATATCTCAGACTCAGGATGCCGGAGAAAAAAAGGTGCGACATAATTTGACAAGATGACATTGTAAGATTCTCGGGAAATGAACTATGAGAGCGAGTTCTGAAACAAGAGATCATCATTAAATCAAGGAGAGGGTGAGGAGGTGGCTAATGAATTCAGCGACAATTCATTGATATTTCCAAAAAGATGGATTTCGACAATCATGCCGACAAGGAGATAACATTTGTCAGATCTGATGATATAATGATGTATGCTCAAGGGAAACATACACAATTAAACATTGGTTGAAAGGTGCACCGAAATATGGGCTTAGGTAGCATGATCAATGTTAGAATGGTGATTCGATAACCATTAGTCTAAGAATGAACGTTCGACCATTAACTTCATAGCAATAGGGTTGCTAGAAGGGCAGAATCCAAACAGCACCGTTCACCTATTGGTATTCCGGTTGGAAGCAACACGGGGACCAAGAAGAATGGTGATGGCGAGAAGCATCATTGTATCAAGAATTCTTAAGAGGTGGTGAAATTCTCACAACATCCTCGACATAAAAGACAGTAATACTTCAAGGTAGAAAATAATACAAGCTGGATTGCAAGTTGCATCCATAACTAAGTTTGTGACGGAAGGAAGGTAAGGAAGTTGTCGATGGTAACTCAATTTACCAAGGGACGAGGGTGGTACTTATCATCATGAATTCGATTGGAATCCTGGAAGGAGCCAAAATGTTGATGATGATCACGACAAATTTTGTCGAGAGGCTCCACGAAGAAGTAATCGAACATCGACTACATCAAGTAAAAGGACTGATGCAACAAAAGATTATTTGAACCACGGATACGACACCAACTCGGAATCAAGCTTATTGTTTGAGGTGGAATGATAAGACGAGGAAATTGACATAAGCTTAGCTTATCATCGAAGGTTGTGCTCCAGGATTAAGGACCAGGTAGCACCGTTAAAATTTAGCACAATAATGATATAGCCGATTAGGCTAGGAATGACTTGTTGGATTATTAAACTTGTAAGCAATGAAAGTTGCTTAAGAGTTATTGAATTGGAGTGTGGACTTGATTCACTATTTGGTGTTCTCGGTTGACGACAACCCAGAACCCAGGGAAATTTGAATCGGTGAGAAATAACAGTTGATGAAGAACCCATAAGAAGTTATGTAGTTCCATGATATTCTCGAGATATCAGAGTGTAATACTCGATGGTAGATCAAATTAAAGGTTGGACTGGGGTATTGATTCGCAGAAGACAAATGTTTAAACTTGCCCGAGAAATGGGATCAAAGAAGAACATTATGGTCGGAACCATAACTACAAGGGGTCCAATTTAATGACACCGAAATAATTACTCAAATTATTAAATATTTGGCAAGAAGCTTCCATGATAAGTACCACATCGGGTCCATGGGCATGAACACAAAGTTCAAGGTCGACTCCCACTTCTCCAATGCATACCCTTTCATTCACTTCTCATTTTTCAAAAATGACATTAGTTGTTGAAAGTTTTACCTGGTGCAATACCAGATAAGTATTGTCGTGGTTCTAAGTTTGACAGTAGAATGGGGGGGGGGGTAGGGATGTAAAGGCAAGGTCCTAGCTATGGAGAAGCTGTATGCACGAGTTTTACGAGTTCAGGCCCTTCTCGGAGGAAGTAACAGCCCTACGTCTCGGAGCCCGGAGGCGGTCAACTGGATTATATCTGTGTGTGTTACAAGGGGTGCGAACCCTTGTGCCAGTGGAGGGGGTGGCTTATATAGACTGCGCCAGGACCCCGGCCAGCCCACGTTACTAGGAGTTCAATGTTCATAAAGCAGGAGCATTACAGGTAACGTCTATAGTGAAGTAATATAAATGACTATTAAGTCTAAGAGTAAATGCCCGACCGTTGCTACGCAGAGTGGCTTTAGGTCTTCTGCACGTCGAGTGGTTTAGTGGTCGAGTGACAAAAACAAAGGGGGGTCTCCGAGTGAATGGTAGGTCGAGTGGATTACACTCGACACCTTTGTTGGGTCCCCTCTATTTACTCTTGAACCTCTTTGCTTCTAGGACAAGGACCTTAGGTAGGATGTATAGGTCAGGCCTATTGCCCTACCCCAGGTCTATGTCCTCATTGTTAGCCCCCGAATGGATTGAGGTCCGAGTGAAAAGAAGGTTGAAGTTGAGTTTGCTCTGGCTCTTGCTTTCATCTCCAAATGGATGCCAGTTGTTGGAACTTCGGCTTCGTTTCAGTCGCCTTGATCGATTCAGAAATGACTGACTGGTTTTATAACGTCATCCGTCGAGTGTTATCTTTGACATGGAATCTTTGGCGTGATCGGTTGTAGAGGATCCCGGATTTTGCGGGATTCGAAATTTTGGTGGAAGCACGCTAGGCGGAGCGCACCGTGGTAAGCAGAGTGGATAAGCAGGGCATTTCAATTTCCACGCCACCTTTTTCGCCACGTATCCCGTGTGCGACTGTTAAGGGATTTGACAGGATCGCCCGGACCCACGCGACAGCCACTCGGAAGTAGGCCCTTAAAAGCGGCGAGGCCGAGGCGTCCGCACTATGCGTGCCCATTCTCCCTCTGCTTCCTCTTGCTCCTTTACCTCTTTCGGCTTCTCTACCCTCGACGCCGCCGCTCCGTCGCCGTGGGGAAGGAGAGAACGACGGCGCTGGAACGCGCGAAGAAGGCGACGGGGGCGGCGAAAAGCAAGAAGATGAATCGGGGATCTTCATCGCGCTCGGGGCTGCCGTCGGGTTGGATCCAAGGAGATTGGATCCGATCCTCACTTCAGCAAGAAGACCTGGACGATATGGCCGAGCTAGGGCTGATCATCCACGAGTCTGTGCGGCTGCCGAAGGGGGAAACGGAGCCATAGCGGCGACCGGGTGAGTGTGTTCTGCTCGCCACCCATGTCGACCGCGGCTTCTCGCTTCCTCAACCCCTTCTTTCGAGGTTTCTAGAATTTCTTCGGGGCTCAACTCCATCATTTTACTCCCAACACCATCACATATCTTGCCGCATTCGTGTCCATGTGCGAGAATTTCCTGGGGTGTCGACCGCACTGTGGTCTTTTCAAGCACATTTTCACTATCCGCTCCCAATCAGTGAAGAAAGCGAACTCGAACGACGTGAAAACCCATGTTATCCAGATGTGTGGGGGTCTGGGTATTCAGAAGAGGAAGAGGAGTTCCTTCCCTCCGATGACTCTCCCTGGGTTGGTCAGGGGCTGGTAGTCGACCTGGTTCTATTGTCAGGATATCGCGACCCCAGGCCACTCGACTGGACTTCCCCCTTTCTCTTTTGATCGTGTTTAGACTCCATCTTCGTTGAAAGTGACCGCCACAGAGAAGGCGGAGACGGGCATGTTGGTCGAGAGGGTAGTTCGACTGATCAACCAAGGTGTCACCGGCATGGATCTGCTGGAGGTGTTTCTCAGTCGGCGCATTCAACCACTCCAAGCTCATGACCACTCCATGTGGATGTACTCCGGGGCTGGTGATACCGCTCGGGTTCATCCAGATGAGGTGACGGCCAAAACGGTGGCCGAGTGGCTGAGAGGCATCACCGGGAACAAGGACAACCCCAGGGGCGTAAGGAGAGTCAAACCTTTCAGCGACAGCAACTAGCCAGACAAGGTTTGGCCATTACAACTGATTGAATTTGGATGTGTTTTCTGAATGTTTGTTGATCCGACTGATTTCCACTCGGCTACTTGTTTTGTAGATTTATACAGAGGTGTACTCAATGCCCAATGGCGAACAACTCTGGAGCAGTACCATGAAGGCGAGGACAGCGCGGAGGAGAGCGGCGAGTGGGAGTCACCAGCCGACGATGATGAAGATGAGAGCGATGAGTCGGAGGACGAGGTGGTAGCCGACTCACCACCTCGTTCTGAACGTCGATCGAAGCAGCGCCATGATCCCGCGGGCAGGCACGGCAAGGCTGTGGCCTCGAGCGCTCCATCTCAAAAGCGCGCTCCGTCTTCGACTCCAGAATTGGCTGAGAAGGTCACCAAGCAGCCCAAGATCAATCCTTCGAAGGCTCGGAAGACCTTGCCTAGGATCAAGATGGACGTTCCTGTTGCTTCTGGGTAAATGTTCTCTCAGTATTTTCTTGTTCTAACCGATTCTCTTTTACTGACCGAGTGGATGATGAACCTTTGCAGCCCGGCCTCGGCTGCGACTGATATGGATATCGACAAGACCCCAGACAATGAGGAAACCGACGATGCAGCTACCTCCAAAGCCAGTAAGTTTGCCCGACTCGAGTTTATTTGGATGACTGGATTTTTTGTCAGCTATCTCCTTGACTTTCTCTATTTGTTGCAGCGCCACGGGACGTTGTTGTGCTCCCGGACGATGAAGAAGAAATGTCGCTGAGGGGAAGGAGGAGGAGGGACAAGGAACTGAGCGGGCAAGCGCCTGAGGCCCAGGTTCCTCAGTCGACTGATATGCCTGGGACGGCCGTCGAGCGATCGTCAGATCCGGCACGTACCAACGTCACTTTCGCTATCCCGCCGTCGACTGATTGCCCATCAGGATCAGTTGCTCAGACTTCTGCTGTACCAATACAACCCCATGCATCAGACCCAGCGGTTGCTCCGACTGCTCTGCCATCATCGCTTTTTACTGCGTATCAAACCCCGCACGACCCACCGTCTGCCACCAAGGAAGCTCTTCTTCAGTTGAACCTTGTGATGGGGCAGATGAAAGTGGTGCATGAGGTCAGTCAGGTGGCCTTCAACGCCGGAGCTGCTCTGCAGACCAATGTCCAGGTTAGTTGATTTCCGATTGATCATATTTCTCGTCCGATCACCCACTGGGGTGTGACTGTTTTGAAGTTGCACGAGTCAATTTGAGTCGTCTTGGATTGAATTTTTGAACTAGTGGGGGCACTCTTAGTGCACCCACTGGGTGTAGTCCCCGAGACCATAGTTGACTGCGGGCAGTCGACTGTGGTCTGAGAATCTGAATTTTGTCACTCGGTTCGGACTGGCCAAGTCGAATGACACCAGAACTAGTAGGGGCACGCGAAGTGCACCCACTGGGTGTAGTCCCTGAGACCGTGGTTGACTGCGGGCAGTCGACTATGGTTTGAGAACAGCTTTTTTTTACTCTCGCACTAGGCAGACCATGTCGAGTGTTTATTCAAACCAGTGGGGGCACGCCAAGTGCACCCACTGGGTGTAGTCCCCGAGACTGCCGTTGAATGTTTGATTCGGCGGTAGTCTTAGAGTAGCTATCACTGTGATGTCTTTTTATCCTGGTCAATTGGTATGGCTAAAACTGCAGAAATATTGTGATCTTGGGGCTCAGCTTTCTGCAATGAACAAGCAGCAAATCAGCCTCAACCTTGATCTGGAATTGGCCCAGAAGAATCTCAAGACTGCTCGTGATGAAGTAGCTGCCATGGGAGGTAACCAATCGACAACTGTCTTTCTCACTGCCGGCCCTTCTCCTTTCCATTTTTTGAACCGAGTGACTCCACTCAAGCAGATGTATGTAGTGAAAACCGTCAACTCCAAGCCCGTCTGAAGAATGTTATTTCTTTAGAGAAAATGAAGCAGGCTTTGGAGAAGAAGGATCTGGATCTTGCTGCTGCACAGAAGGAAGCGCGAGAGAAAACGGCGCTTGCAGACAAGAAGCTTGCTTCAGTCGGTAAGTTAGAAGAGGAGAACTCCAAACTGAAGGCTACTGTCTCTGACGCCAATCGAGAGATCGAGCGATTGAAGAAAGACAAGGACAAGCTAACTAACGAGCTTGGGAGTCTCAAGGCCAAGAAGGGCGAGTTGGAGTCTTATCTGGGCTAGCTTGCTGCAAAGCTGGTCCTAAAACTTGAAGGTACTGATGATTGACTGACTTATTACGGTCGACTGTCCAGCTTGATTATATCGTCGACTCATCGTTTACTCGACTGTGCAGAGCTTTGCCAAGACTTTGAAGCGGAAACTGGGCGGGTCGAGACGGGTCTCGATCCCATAAATTGTCCAGTCAAGGATGATGTTGCGATGAATGTGCTGCGGTTGGAATCTCGCATGGACAGCGTGGTTTCTTATCTTGCTCGCCTGAAGGCAGCGATGACTCGGGTTGATGCTGAACTCTAGCCTTAGGCGGAACTGTCTCAAGATCTCGAGTCTCTGATGGCTCGACTAAATCAAATACCTGACCGAGTGCAAGAGTGGAAGAAGTCATCTGCTCACTGTGGCGTTGATGTCGCATTGTCCTTGGTCCGAGTGCACTGCAAAGACGTCAAAGAAGACAAGCTGGCAGAGCTCAAGGTTGCTAACACAAAGAGGCACACCTTCCAATCCTTCATGGACACTTTTCTTGACGCTGCCACTCGCATTGCAGACAGCATAGACCTTGACAGTTTCTGCGACCCAGCCAGTCCTTCTCCTGACGCGTGACCGAAAAACATTATGCTCCACTTTTATTTGCCTCGGAATGCCGAGTGATTGTGTAATCGTTAAACTTCTTCGGGCTTGGTGCTCGAATACTTTTGATCCGTCATCTGGAACTTTACGATTTATCTGAACTTGGTTTATCTCTGAATATGCTTGTGTTTGCCTTCGAGTGGATTTGGCTCTTCACTCGGAATAATCTTTGTACTTGAGATGCAGCTCTGAGGAGGAGATCCCAGTCGACCTGTACCTCGTCGTCCTTGCGGACGAGGATGGAGCATACGTTGTACTTGTGGGGGAGCTCCGAAGGAGAAGGTTAAAGTCGACCTGTACCTCGTCGTCCTTGCGGATAGGGCAGGAGCACACATTGTACTTGTGGCGCAGCTCCGAAGGAGAAGGTTGTAGTCGACCTGCACCTCGTTGTCCTTGCGGATAGGGATGGAGCGCACATTGTACTTGTGGCGCAGCTCTGAAGGAGAAGGTTGTAGTCGACCTGCACCTCGTCGTCCTTGCGGATAGGGATGGACTTCGAACTTAGGCGAGTACTAGACTGCAGCTAAGCCCACGAGTGGGAGGGTTGCTCACCACTCGGTAGGGTTTTACAAACTTAGGCGAGTACTGGACTGCAGCTAAGCCCCCGAGTGGGAGGGTTGCTCACTACTCGGTAGGATGTTTCAAACTTAAGCGAGTACTGGACTGCAGCTAAGCCCCCGAGTGGGAGGGTTGCTCACCACTCGGTAGGATTTTTCAAACTTAGGCGAGTTCTGGACTGCAGCTAAGCCCCCGAGTGAGAGGCTTGCTCATCACTCGGTGGGATTTTTCAAACTTAGGCGAGTACCGGACTGCAGCTAAGCCCCCGAGTGAGAGGCTTGCAGATCACTCGGTGGGATTTTTCAAACTTAGGCGAGTACTGGATTGCAGCTAAGACCCCGAGTGAGAGGCTTGCTCATCACTCGGTGGGATTTTTCAAACTTAGGCGAGTACTGGACTGCAGCTAAGCCCCCGAGTGAGAGGCTTGCTCATCACTCGGTGGGATTTTTCAAACTTAGGCGTGTACTGGACTGCAGCTAAGCCCCCGAGTGAGAGGCTTGCTCATCACTCGGTGGGATTTTTCAAACTTAGGCGAGTACTGGACTGCAGCTAAGCCCCCTAGTGAGAGGCTTGCTCATCACTCGGTGGGATTTTTCAAACTTAGGCGAGTACTGGACTGCAGCTAAGCCCCCGAGTGAGAGGCTTGCTCATCACTCGGTGGGATTTTTCAAACTTAGGCGAGTACTTGACTGCAGCTAAGCCCCCGAGTGGGAGGGTTGCTCTCCACTCAGTAGGATTTTACAAACTTAGGCGAAATGGATTCGCGGCTAAGTCCCCGAGTGAGAGGCTTGCTCACCACTCGGTAGGATTTTTCAAACTTAGGCGAAACGGATTCGCGGCAAAGTCACCCACTGGGGATTTCAGACGTAAACAAAAGTGACAACAACCATTTAGGAAGACTGTAAAGCTCTTGTCTTTGATAAACAAACTACAAAGGTACTTCTTATTACATCTCATCCGAATGAGTACTTAAGTATAGAAGGGGCGGAGCAGCTCCGCGTTCCAAGCCCGTGGCTCGTCTTTCTGATGCTCGACATTGTAAAGATGGTATGCTCCATTGTGGAGAACTCTGGTGACAATGAAGGGACCTTCCCAAGCAGGGGCGAGCTTGTGTGGTTTCTGCTGATCCACTCGAAGAACCAAGTCTCCCTCTTGAAAGGCTCGGCCCCTCACGTTTCTGGCGTGGAATCGACGCAAGTCTTGCTGATAAATGGTCGACCGGATTAAGGCCATCTCTCTTTCCTCCTCTAGGAGATCGACTGCGTCCTGCCAGCCTGTTCTGCTTCATCTTCAGAGAAGAGCTCGACTTGGGGTGCATTGTGAAGCAAGTCACTCGGTAGAACAGCTTCAGCTCCATAAACCAAGAAGAATGGAGTTCGGCCAGTCGACCGATTGGGAGTTATCCTCAATCCCCAAAGAATTGATGGAAGTTCATCGACCCAGGCGCCTGCTGCGTGTTTGAGATCACACATCAGTCGGGGTTTCAGTCCTTTGAGAATCAAGCCATTTGCTCTTTCTGCTTGTCCATTCGACTGGGGGTGGGCGACTGAAGCATAGTCGACTCGCGTGCCTTGGGAAGCACAGAAGGCTATGAACTCATCAGAATCGAAGTTCGCCCCGTTGTCAGTGATGATGCTATGCGGAACTCCATATCTGAATGTCAATTCTCTGATGAAGCCGACGGCAGTACTAGCTTCAAGATTCTTGATAGGCTTGGCTTCAATCCACTTGGTAAACTTGTCGACTGCTACAAGCACATGAGTGAAGCCGCTCCTACCAGTCCTCAGGGGTCCAACCATATCCAACCCCCAAACGGCAAAGGTCCAGATGAGTGGAATAGTCTTCAGGGCTGACGCAGGCTTGTGGGACATATTGGAGTAAAACTGGCAGCCTTCACATTTGTCGACTATATCTTTCTCCATTTCATTTGCTCGTGGCCAATAAAATCTGGCTCAGTATGCTTTGGCCAGAATGGTCCGAGAGGATGCATGATGACCACAGGTCCCCGAGTGGATGTCGTTGAGGATCACTCGACCTTCTTCTGGTGTGATGCATTTCTGGCTGACTCCAGTTACACTTTCCCTAAACACTTGTCCTTTTATCACAGTAAAGGCTTTGGATCGACGGACGATCTATCGAGCCTCTTCTTCATCCCCTGGGAGTTCTTTCCTAAGGATATACACAATGTATGGCACTGTCCAGTCGGGAGTGATGACCAAAACCTCCATGATCAGGTCGACTACGGCTGGGACTTCGACTTCAGTCGGATCTGTGGCGCTCTTAGGCTGTGGGGGCTCTTCAGTGAAAGGATCTTCTTGAACTGAAGGTGTATGAATGTGTTCCAAAAACACGTTGCTGGGAATGGCTTCCCTCTTGGAACCTATCTTTGCCAAATCATCGGCTGCTTGATTTTTCAGTCGGGGTATATGATGGAGATCTAACCCCTCAAACTTCTTTTCCAACTTCCTCACCGCATTGCAGTAACCAGTCATAGCTGGCTTCTGACGTCCTACTCCTTCATCACTTGATTGACTACCAAATCTGAGTCGCCGTAGACCATGAGGCGACGGACGCCGAGTGAGATGGCCATACGTAACCCATATAAGAGTGCTTCATATTCCACTTCGTTATTGGAGGAATCAAAGTGAATCTTGAGAACATATCTGAGCTTTTCTCCTCGGGGGGATACCAGTACCACCCCAGCACCGGAACCATTCAGCATCTTGGAACCATCAAAGAACATGGTCCAGTGCTCCGAGTGGACTTGAGTCGGCAGTTGCTGTTCGATCCACTCGGCGAGGAAATCTGCTATTGCTTGGGACTTGATAGCTTTGTTTGCCTCAAACTTGATATCCAAGGGAAGAAGTTCAATCGCCCACTTTGCCACTCGACCAGTTGCATCTCTGTTGTTCAGAATCTGTGATAATGGAGCGTCGCTGACGACTGTAATGGAGTGGTCAAAGAAATAATGTGCAACCTTCTTCGTGGTCATATAAATCCCATAAACAAGCTTCTGATAATGTGGATATCTTTGCTTTGGTGTGGTAAATCTCTCAGGTAAACTCAGCTGCTAGGAGCCGAGCTACTTCTTCACCGATCGCTTTTCTCTTCCATACAGCGGACCGTCGAAGATGTTCTTTGACTGGTTTCACTTTTGGGTCGACTCGCAAACGGTGCTCAGCCAGCCCCCTGGGAACACCCGGCATGTCAGAAGGTTTCCATGCAAAGATGTCCCAGTTCTCACGGAGGAACTGGATGAGCGCTTCTTCCTATTTGGAGTCGAGTGTTGTCGAAATGTGAGTCGGAGCAGCATTGGGATCGGTCGGGTGAATATGAATCGGCTTCGTTTCACCAGACGACTGAAATGCTGAATCCGTGGCAGGCTTCTTTGCTCGCAACAAATCACTCGGATCTGCGTTCTTTTGATACTCTTGCAATTCCACTACTGCCATTTGTGCATCAGCGATCTTTGAGCTCTTCTGGAAGCACTCTTCTGCCTTCTTCCGATTGCCAGTGATAGTGATCGCTCCTTTGGGACTAGGCATCTTCAATTTGAGGTACACGTAGCATGGTCGAGCCATAAAACGTGCATAAGCCGGCCTGCCCAGGATAGCATGATAAGCACTCTAGAAATCGACGACTTCAAACGTCAACTTTTCTTTGCGGTAATTCTTGGAATCACCAAAAACCACATCAAGGGTGATCTGGCCGAGTGATTCAGCCTTCTTGCCAGGAATAACTCCATGGAAACTCATATGGCTTTCACTGAGTCTGGACATCGGAATGCCCATTCCTTTCAAGGTCTCTGCATACAGTATATTCAGGCCGCTACCACCATCCATTAGAACCTTAGTCAACCGAGTGCCTTCGACGACTGGGTCGACCACCAATGCTTGCCTCCCAGGGGTGGCTATGTGTGTTGGGTGATCAGACTGGTCGACTGTAACGGCAGTCTGAGACCACTTCAAATAACTGGGCGTCGCTGGGGCGACCATGTTCACTTCTCTGTTGATGACTTTCAGTCGACTTTTGCTCTCAACATCAGCAAAAATCATCAGAGTTGAATTGACGAGGGGGTAACCATCATCGTCCTCTTCCTTATCCTCAACCTTGTCTGATTCTTTCTCCTTCCCTTTGGGTTGTTTCTCTCGGAATTGCTGGATTAGGAGACGACATTGTCGAGTGGTATGCTTCGGGTAAATGAGATTACCCTCCTCATCTTTTTTGATGTGAATGTGGCACGGTAAATCCAACACATCATTTCCATCTTGATCTTTTACCTTCTTGGGGTTCCATGGCCCTTTGGGCTTCCCCTTGAACTTTCCTTGAGTCACGGCTAAGGCTTCTCCGGGAGCAGCTGGCTCGGCTTTGCGCTTCTGCTTCTACTGGAGTTCCCTCCCCCGGTTTCGTGGGCGACTGTTTTGTGCTTGCCACTCCAGAGCCGATCCTCCTCTTCACCATTAGCATACTTGGTGGCAATTTCCATCATTCGACTCAGAGACATATCTCCGGTCCGACCGAACTTCAGATTCAATTCCCTATACTTGACGCCTTCCTTGAAGGCACAAACTGCTTGGTGATCAGACACATTCTCCACCGTGTGGTGCAACGTGATCCATCTCTGGATATAATCTCTCAAAGTATCATTCGACTTCTGCACACAAGACTGTAGCTCTGTCAGCCCTGCTAGCCGTTTGCATGTACCTTCAAATGTTTTGACAAATACTCGGGCAAGCTCTTCCCAGCTATAAATACTGCCAGTTGCTAGCTGACTCAACCACGCTCTGGCCGAGCCCTCTAACATCAGAGGAAGGTGCTTCATGGCCACTTCATCATTACCACCACCAATATGCACAGCCACTCGGTAGTCTTCAAGCCAAGTGTCAGGCTTGGATTCATCAGTGAACTTGCTGACTCCAGTCGCCAACCTGAAGTTGGGAGGAATCACTGCTGCTCTGATGGCTCTGCTGAAACACTCGGGACCTGAAACATGCACCCTGCTGCCGGTCGGGTAATCTCTATCGTGGCCATCCCTGTGTGCTTTGTTCCTGTCAACCAGACCTTGAACGAGAATGGATCTCGCGTCAAAGCCCGGCTCCCAGGGGTCGACTGGAATCCTTCGCCCACCACTGTGAGGGCGTCTGTCATCGTGTTGCCGAGGCGCGTATGACCCACTCCTTGGGGGAGGCGTGGGTACTCGACGACGATCGTACTGCTCACGGTTCCTGTAATGATCCTATCGATCTCCACGTCCCTCACGCCTTGGAGGCGATCTCGGGCTGTGAGCCGACTGAACTGTATCTGCCATCACATGCCTACTATGAATCCTCTTCTGAGACTGTGACTCAGCTGTGTTCTGCTCCCCCGCCGCCCGGAGCAAAGCCCGGATCTGCATCAAACCCCTACCAGCCTCCGACTGGGAAGGCTGAATCAACTCTGCTATTCGGGCAGCAGCTGTGAGATTCTGGATTAGAGTTCGATATACCTGGGTTGGAGGCGGAAAGAGTTGACATCGACTGGATTCAGGAACTCGCTGCCGAGCACGCTCGTCGAGTGCGTGCTGGAGATTCTCCAGTCGAGTGCGCTCAGCCAAGTTGGCCAGGCGCACCTCCTCCAAGGCCCGAGCCTCGGGGGTTTCTCCAACGATAGGAGTGTGAAGTGCATCCATGTTACGGTGGCGAGGCTCTTCCCTCTGCTGCGAAGAGAGGGGCTCGGGGCGGTACTCCTCGTGGGCACGCGACGGATCGCCTCCGCCATCACCACCGTCGATGCGGGGGAAGCCAGGAGGACTGCGCGGTCCGTTGACCATCAGGACTTTCGCCGCAGGGTCACTGCTGTCGCACTCGGATGCGGTCTCAACGGAGCCAGTCGAACAGGCCGTAGAGAGTTTCGTCGGGCTCGATTGCCGTGACTTGAGGGGTGGCCGACTGGCGAGCCACCGCGTGCCTCACCCATCGCTGGAGCCTCAACCGACCGGAACGCTTGTGCCGGCGGGCTGCAGGGAGTGAAGACGCCACAGGAGCCGACCGATACTGGGTTGACGGCTGCCGCAGGAGGACGCCGCGGACGCACGTGCGAAAGTGCGTTGCCCCGCGGACGGGGAGCGCCTCGACGTCAAGTGGAGCCTCTTGGAGCCAAGCGGAGGCGTCTGCGACGAACACGAGCGCGCCGAGACGGATCTCGCGGCCCTCGGTCAATCCTCCGCCTGAAACCATGCTGATGGGGATCGGAAAAATTGCAACTTCTCCAACAAGTCGCTAAAACACCTGCCCCATGGTGGGCGCCAACTGTCGTGGTTCTAAGTCTGACAGTAGAATGGGGGGTAGGGATGTAAAGGCAAGGTCCTAGCTATGGAGAAGCTGTACGCACGAGTTTTATGAGTTCAGGCCCTTCTCGGAGGAAGTAACAGCCCTACGTCTCGGAGCCCTGAGGCGGTCGACTGGATTATATTCGTGTGTGTTACAGGGGGTGCGAACCCTTATGCCAGTGGAGGGGGGTGGCTTATATAGAGTGCGCCAGGACCTCGGCCAGCCCACGTTACAAGGAGTTCAATGTTCATAAAGCAGGAGCATTACAGGTAACGTCTGTGGTAAAGTAATATAAATGACGATTAAGTATAAGAGTAAATGCCCGACCGTTGCTGCGCGGAGTGGCTTTAGGTCTTCTGCACGTCGAGTGGTTTAGTGGTCGAGTGACAGAAACAAAGGGGGGTCTCCGAGAGAATGGTAGGTCGAGTGGATTACACTCGACACCTTTGTTGGGTCCCCTCTATTTACTCTTGAACCACTTTGCTTCTAGGACAAGGACCTTAGGTAGGAGGTATAGGTCAGGCCTATTGCCCTACCCTAGGTCTATGTCCTCATCAAGTATGACCCGTGAAATCTTACGGGTCAAACAGATTAGGGAAGGCGTTGGTTCAACCCATCGGGGCATCTTAGGAACATATACCACAAACTTCATGAGTAAATAACACAAGCTCGAAAGTAGTGCATGGTTGACAAAGCAAGGATACAATTTTACCAAAGGCATTATATACCCGTGGAAGGCTCACAAGGTTATTGAATATGAAGGACGCTGTCGGATGAAATCCAACAAAGGATCGAGCGGTCCACAAGGGATCTGAAGTGAGCATCGGTACTCAACCAGAAGAAGAAGAAAAATGTAAGGGGATCAGATGATATAAACAACTGACAAATTCAAAGCTCAAACGCAAAAGAATTATGATTTCCAAATCAAGGGATCAGAAGCAAACGCTATGATTAAGGATGGATAAGCTGAGCAGGCTTAGGGGTACAATCGATGGCAATTTGATTGGTCGAGATTCAACTCATGTTTAAAATGACGTCTGAGCTGGAAGGATGAATTCTAGGATCTGATTGAGGATTGCGAGCATTCGCAACATATTGAATCAACAGACTCAAAATGGTAATGACAAGGGATGCCATTAAGATTATGAGACTTATGGGATTAACCATAATGCAAGCAAGCAAGAATTTCAAAAGCAATAGGCTGCTCAGGATTTTCGGATGATCGGGTAGTATTTGAATGTATTTTTGTGAAACACATGAACAACTTTGGACGAACGGATACTCGGCAAGCGCGAGTAATTATCCATAGGGGTATTCATGCGGCAAGGAACTGCAGGGCAGTAAGCATAAAGAATTCTTGGAATATCCAAGAGTATTTTAGGACATCTTGTAATAACAAGAGCAACTGGGGATGACAATATGGACAACAGGTGTAAGTATTTATCCAGAGGGATTTATTGATGGAAGTGAATTGCAAAGCGATGACACATAGTCTCGAGAGAACATCGTAGAGTGTCTTCGAAATCTTCTGGTGAAGCAAGCGATCGTTCGGATCGAGTGGTTCTCCAGGAGAAAGTATTTACGAGAACCTAGAGTTAGAGTTAGCAAATCATTTAACCTGAATAGGAGAGAGATCAGAGTCCCAGAGTATAGATGAGGAGTAAAAGATCCTAGTACCACCCAATGGCGACGTGGGCCTGTAAGACACACAGCCATGTTAGTAAAAGGTTTTGCAATGTCTAGACTCGACTTCGGCCAAGGAGTGTGGAAGGGGGATTCCTACAGGCAGTCGGCTATGATACCAAATTGTGATGCCCCCGATTCAATCGTACACTAATCATGCACGCAAACGTGTACGATCAAGATCAGGGACTCACGGGAAGATATCACAACACAACTCTAAAAACATAAATAAGTCATACAAGCATCATAATACAAGCCAGGGACCTCGAGGGCTCGAATACAAGTGCTCGATCATAGACGAGTCAGCAGAAGCAACAATATCTGAGTATAGACATAAGTTAAACAAGTTTGCCTTAAGAAGGCTAGCACAAACTGGGATACAGATCCAAAGAGGCGCAGGCCTCCTGCCTGGGATCCTCCTAAACTACTCCTGGTCGTCGTCAGCGGCGTGCACATAGTAGTAGGCACCTCCGGTGTAGTAGGAGTTGTCGTCGATGGTGGCGTCTAGCTCCTGGGCTCCAGCATCTGGTTGCGACAACCGAGAGGAAAGGAAAGGGGGAAAAGAGGGAGAAAAGCAACTGTGAGTACTCATCTAAAGTACTCGCAAGCAAGGATCTCCACTACATATGCATGGGTATCTGTGTAAAGGGGAAATATCGGTGGACTGAACTGCAGAATGCCAGAATAAAAGGGGGATAGCTAGTCGTGTCGAAGACTACACTTTTGGCAGCCTCCATCTTGCAGCATGTAGAAGAGAGTAGATGGTAAGTTCACCAAGTAGCATCTTATAGCATAATCCTACCCGGCGATCCTCTCCTCGTCGCCCTATTAGAGAGTGATCACCGGGTTGTATCTGGCACTTGGAAGGGTGTGTTTTATTAAGTATCCGGTTCTAGTTGTCATAAGGTCAAGGTACAACTCCAAGTCGCCCTGTTACCGAAGATCACGGCTATTCGAATAGATAAACTTCCCTACATGGGTGCACCACATTACCCGACACGCTCGATCCCCTTTGGCCGGACACACTTTCCTGGGTCATGCCCGGCCTCGGAAGATCAACATGTCGCAGCCCTACCTAGTGCAACGCCCACGATGCGGCTATATCTCCCACGTGTCGAGGCACGACTTAGAGGCATAACCGCATAGTGGTTTTGTCGCAAGAAGGGTCATCTTCACACAATCCCATGTAATGAACAAGAATGGGATAAAGAGTTGGCTTACAATCGCCACTTCACACAATACATAAATATAAATCATACATCATCCAAAATACACACATAGACCGACTACGGTCAAGATCCAAATGAAAATAAGATAACCCCAAATGCTAGATCCCCGATCGTCCCAACTGGGCTCCACTACTGATCATCAGGAAAAGACACATAGTAACGACCACGTTCCTCGTCGAACTCCCACTTGAGATCGACCCCATCATCTTCACTGGCATCGTCGGCACCTGCAACTGTTTTGGTAGAATCTGTGAGTCACGAGAACTCAGCAATCTCACACCCGCGAGATCAAGACTATTTAAGCTTATAGGAAAGGATGGTGTTATGAGGTGGAGCTGCAGCGGCAGTAAGCATATATGGTGGCTAACATACGCAAATGAGAGCGAGGAGAGAAGCAAAGGAACGGACGTCATCTAGCAATGACCAAGAAGTGATCCGGAACTCCTACTTACGTCATACATAACACAGACCGTGTTCACTTCCCGGACTCCACAGAGAAGAGACCATCACGGCTACACACACGGTTGATGCATTTTAATTGGGTCAAGTGACAAGTTCTCTACAACCGGACATTAACAAATTCCCATCTGCCTCATAACCGCGGGCACGACTTTCGAAAGATAATACCCTGCAGGGGTGTCCCAACTTAGCCCATCATAAGCTCTCACGGTCAATGAAGGATAAACCTTCTCCCGGAAAGACCCGATCAGTCTCGGAATCCCGGTTTACAAGACATTTCGACAATGGTAAAACAAGACCAGCAAAGCCACCCGAATGTGCCGACAAATCCCGATAGGAGCTGCACATATCTCGTTCTCAGGGCACACCGGATGGGCAAGACGTCGGGTTGGCATAGACCCTGGCTGCCCAGGGGGCACCGGACATCGCCCAGTTTGGGCCAGCACTCGAAGGAGCACTGGTCCGAGGGTTTAAAATAAAGATGACCCTCGGGCTCGCGAAAACCCGGGGGAAAAGGCTTAGGTGGCAAATGGTAAAACCCAGGTTGGGCCTTGTTGGAGGAGTTTTATTCAAGGCGAACTGTCAAGGGGGTCCCATAAATCACCCGACCGCGTAAGGAACGCAAGCTCAAGGAACATAAAACCGGTATGACAGAAACTAGGGCGGCAAGAGTGGAACAAAACACCAGGCATAAGGCCGAGCCTTCCACCCTTTACCAAAAATATATAGATGCATTAATTAAATAAGAGATATTGTGATATCCCAACATGTCCATGTTCCAACATGGAACCAACTTCAACTTCACCTGCAACTAGCAACGCTATAAGAAGGGCTGAGCAAAAGCGGTAACTTAGCCAAATAACGGTTTGCTAGGAAAGGATGGTTAGAGGCTGACATGGCAAAATGGGAGACATGATATAGCAAGTGATAGGTAACGCAGCATGGCAATAGAGCGAACAACTAGCAAAGCAAAGATAGAAGTGATTTCGAGGGGTGGTCATCTTGCCTGCAAGGTTCTCAGAGTTGACGAAAGCTTGATCCTCGTAAGCGTACCCAACAGGTTCCTTGTTCACGAACTCGTCTCCCGGCTCTACCCAAGACAAGAACACAAGCAACGGAACCACAATCAATCACGAGAAATGCACAAGCAACATGGTGCAAAACATGTATGATATGTGAGATATGATATGCGATGCATATGCGTGATCCGGAAGGAAAAATGATGAAAAAGGCAGTAACTTGGCAAACCAAGCATGCCACTGGAAAGATGAGATGATTTCGGTCGAAATCGATATAAAGTTCACCGGGAACGGATGCACGGTTTGCAAATGGCAAGCAAAACAAGAATGACACGAATCTGCGATTAACAGCATGATAGCACTTAGAATGCAACAAGTAACAATACTACAGCACTCCAACATAGCAACAAAGCATATGGCAGTAATCTACAGAAGATTCTTGACAAAAGATGAACACTGAGCTACGGCTAGTTCTCAACATAACAAGCTCAAACAAGCATGTCAAAAGTGCAAAAGATAACAGGTTCACAGACTTGGTGAAATTACTGGACATGTCTGAAACAGCATCAGGTAGCAATGTTCAGAGCATGAAATCAACATGCTACAAGAACTTAACATGGCAAAACAAGGCATGGCAGTATTCTACTAAATGCATATGACAAAAGTCCCTTACTGACCATAAGCCAAAAAGGACCAGAAGATATGATGGCAAGCAGGTAAATATAGCAAGTTTCGTTATCAGGTTTCAGACTTAGCAGAAAACAGAGCATGGCAGAAACAATAATATGAAGGCATTTTGGTGAGCTTGACGCACTCACCACAAAGCAATGCATGACAAAACAAGCCTACCTACAGCAAGATGGCATGTTTATGAAGCTATCCATGCCAAGAACAAAAGCATAGCATATATGGATCAACTACAATAAGCTTGGCAAAATTGAATAACACGTAAACAATCTGCCAGAAATATTTTATAGAAAATGTAGAGCAAGATTGAGTCATGCTATGGCACTCCATAATTGCAAACAAGGTCAGGAATGCATCAATTACAACAATAGCTACAAAACATCCTTACTGAACATCTCCAAAATATGCATGGATCCCTCTGTAGCATCAAGTTTACATGGCAACAAAATAACAGCAGACAAGGACTCATGCTTGTGCTACTAAGTCCCTGAAATCAGAAACATTACGGGGCCTAGTTTGCATGCTTGTGCTAGTCACCACAGAGATCACAAAAATACATGGCATACGCCCCTGGAAATATCGCATGACATACAACAAAACACATGTAGAGCTCATGCCCATAAGATGCACAGATTTAATGATACAAAAATGAGAAATCTCCAAGTTCTGATAAGAACCAGCAGATAACATCAACTAGCACGCTTGCAACAGAGATTTGGGCATCAATATGACCTCTAATGAACATGGTGCAATTGAACAAAATGTAGAGCATCACGATTCGAACAATTTGACATATTAAACGCACAAATCGGAGTAGTATGCATGAAGTTACGATGCAATGAACAGGGGCACTTGCTGCAAAATTGCAAAGACTTGGAAATATCGGGGGACGGGGAAAAGTCAACGTACGGCGACTACCAGATCGGATCTCGCTCGAGCTCGTCGCCGGCGATGGAGGGCGGCGCCGGAGCAGAGGAGGGAGGCGGTGGCCGGCCGGAGGGGACGCGCGGCGGCAGAGGAGAGGGGCGGCGCGGCGCGGGCCGGCGGCGAGGCGGCGGCGCGGGCAGGCGGCAGCGCGGGGCGCGGAGGCGGGCGGCGGCTCGGGCCCGGGAGGGCCGCAGACGGGCCCGTGGGCTTCGACGGCGGCGGTGTACGGAGGGCCACGTGGCAGCGCGCAACTGGTCCGGGGCGCCGGCGCGATGCGTCCGGCGCGGACGGACACGTCCGGCGCGGCGCGAGGGAAGTAGCCAGGGCTTCGTCTGCGTTCGTATTTCGGGAGGGTCACATATAAATAGGTAGAGGGAGATAGGAGGCTCCAAATGAAGTGCGGTTTTCGCCCACACGATCGTGATCGAACGACCTAGAGCATGGAAGAGAGGTTGGTGGGTTTTGGACTGTTTAGAGAGGGGGTTTTTCTGCAACACACAAATGGACATTGCGGATGCCCGGTTAACCGTTGGAGTACCAAACGACCTCCAAATGGAACGAAACTTGACCGGTGGTCTCCCGGTGGTATACTAGGGCCACTTGACAAGCCTCGGTCCATTCCGAGAATGTTTGACACCCGCTCACGAAAGAAAACAAGAGGGGTGCGTCCGAGGAGATAGGAGCGCCGGATTGCAAAACGGACAACGGGGAAAATGTTCGGATGCATGAGATGAACACGTATGCAAATGCAATGCACATGATGACATGATATGCAATGCATGACATGAACAAAGTGCAAAAACGAAAAACAAAACCCGACCATGAAGGGAATATCATATCACATAGCCGAAAATGGCAAGAGTTGGAGTTACAAATATGGAAAGTTACATGCGGGGTGTTACACCTAGGCACAACAAAGAGGTCAACACGTCGGTCTAAATCCTATGGCACAGGGGTCTGGGCCCATCGCCCATTACACACCAGCACGTTGCGAACGCGGCCGGAAGCAGACCTAGCCTCCCTAATACAAGAGCAGGCGTTCCAGTCCAATCCGGCACGCGTCGCTCAGTCGCTGACGTCACGAAGGCTTCGGCTGATACCATGACGCCGGTTGCCCATATCTTGTCCCACGTGGCGGTTAGTGCATATAAGGTCAACGACCCAGCTCAGATCAAATACCAAGATCTCATTAAGCGTGTTATTATGAAGTAACCGCGGACGCCGACCAGGGCCAGGCCCACCTCTCTCCTAGGTGGTCTCAACCTGCCCTGTCACTCCGCCACAAAGGTTCACTTAGAGGGACGTCGGGACAAACGTCCTTTCGATCCCAATCCGTGAATCACTCGCGGGTACTCTACGAGCTGACCCGACTTTAGTCACCACGCATAGCATATAATATGTATATAAGTATATACCCGTGATCACCTCCCGAGTGATCACGACCCGATAGTATAGCATGGCAGACGGACAGGAATGTAGGGCCACAGATGGAATACTAGCATCCTATACTAAGCATGTAGGATTGCAGGTAAAGGTAACAACAGTAGTAGCAAGGACAGGCTATGCATCAGGTTAGGATTAATGGAAAGCAGTAACATGCTACACTACTCTAATGCAAGCAGTAGAGAGAAGAATAGGTGGTATCTGGTGATTAGGGGGGGGGGCTTGCCTGGTTCCTCTGGCAAGAAGGAGGGGTCGTCAACACAATAGTCGATCTGGGTAGCAGCGGCGTCGGTCTCGGAGTCTAGAGAGAGAAGAGGGGGAAGAAACAATAAATATAATGCAAACATATGCATGACGATGCATGACATGACAATGAGCGTTGCTAGGGGTGCCCAAACGTGGTAGTAGGTGATACCGGCGAAGGGGGGAAACATCCGGGAAAGTATTCCCGGTGTTTCGCATTTTCAGACAGATGAACCAGAGGGGGAAAGTTGTGAGTTTGCTATGCTAGGGATGTGTGGCGGACGAACGGGCTGCGTATCCGGATTCGTCTCGTCGTTCTGAGCAACTTTCATGTACAAAGTATTTTCATCCGAGCTACAGATTATTTAATATTAATTTTTAAAGTTTAATTCATTTATTTTAATTAACAGAATTAATTTAAATCAAAAAGCAATTATGACGTCAGCATGATGTCAGCCTGACGTCAGCGGTCAACTCTGACCATTGACCGGTCAAATTGACAAGTGGGTCCCCCTGTCATTGACCTAGATTAACTAAACATGTTCATTAGTTTAATTAGTCATTAGGTTAAACTAATCAGGATTAATTAAGTGAATTAATTTAGTTAATTAATTAATTAATTAATTAAATTTTTATTATCACTATTTTTTATCCATTTTTTAACGTTCCAGGGGCTGGGCCCCACTTGTTAGTGGGCCAGGGGGCCAATCGGGTGCTGTGCTATCGGGCACAGCCCGTACGGGCGCTGTCCCGCGGGGTGCACCCGACTTGGGCGCCAGGAGCGCCGGCGGCCATGACAGGGAGGCCGTAGGGAGCAGGGTGCCAGGGCGGCGCACCGGCGTGGAGCAGCGGCAGGGCCGCCGCGGGGCGGAGGCAGGGCGATGGCACACACACAGCAGTGGGCGGCGCGCGTGAGCGGAATGGCGCAAGATCGGGCGGTTGCCAAGTGCGGCAGAGGGGGCGCGCGGGGGCGCTAGCGTGCGGCCGACCAAGGTGCAGTGGCGGCGAGCAAGCGGAGCCGTGGGTGAGGCGCGACGGATGGCCGCGGGGAAGTGGCTGGCGGGAGCCGTGGCGAGGCAGGAGCCAGGGAGGCGCAGCGGCAGCAGTGGGCGGTGTGGCACGTGCACGTGGTAGCGAGACGGGGCCGGCGGGGATGCGGGCCGCGGTGAGCGAGCAGGGATTAGGGGCGCGCGTCTGTGCGGGTGGCCGCGGCGAGCGGAGCGGCAGAGCTCCGGCTGGCCCAGTTGGGGAGCGGCGGGGCGCGGGCGTGGCGGAGTGAGCGGGCATCGGACACGGCCGGAGTGCGTCAACCGCGGGCGAGATCGGCGGGGACCGCGGCGACTACGGGAGGGAGAAGGTAGAGGGGGAGCTCACGGGGGGGGGCATAGGGTTCCGGGCAGCGGGGCGCGGGGAGGAGGACGGGGACGACGGCGTCAGAGACGGGTGTCGGTGTCAAAACCGGCGGATCTCGGGTAGGGGGTCCCGAACTGTGCTTCTAAGGCGGATGGTAACAGGAGGCGGGGGACACAATGTTTACCCAGGTTCGGGCCCTCTCGATGGAGGTAATACCCTACTTCCTGCTTGATTGATCTTGATGATATGAGTATTCCAAGAGTTGATCTACCACGAGATGTAGAGGCTAAACCCTAGAAGCTAGCCTATGATTATGATTGTTCTTGTCCTACGGACTAAACCCTCTGGTTTATATAGACACCGGTGTTGGCTAGGGTTACACAGAGTCGGTTACAAGGGAGGAGATCCACATATCCGAATTGCCAAGCTTGCATTCCATGCAAAGGAGAGTCCCATCCGGACACGGGACGTAGTCTTCAGTCTTGTATCTTCATAGTCCAACAGTCCGGCCAAAGTATATAGTCCGGCAGTCCGAGGACCCCCTAATCCAGGACTCCCTCAGTAGCCCCTGAACCAGGCTTCAATGACGATGAGTCCGGCGCGCAGATTGTCTTCGGCATTGCAAGGCGGGTTCCTCGTCCGAATACTCCATAGAAGATTTTGAACACAAGGATCGTGTCCAACTCTGCAAAACAAATTCCACATACCACCGTAGAGAGTACAATATTCCACAAATCTAATCTGCTGACGAATTTCATAGCGTGACACCATGCCACGGCCCGGTCATTATTCGAACCGTTTTTCTCAACCAGCTACTGCACATATTGCGAGGCGGTTTTCTTGGCACGTCTTGTCGAAGCAGAGATCGTGTCCCCTTATCACGGGATTCTCATCAATACGGGTGTGGGTAACCCAACCGCGCCATCAATCACGGCACTTGGGGAATAAGTGAGTTTACCAGGCGAGTGGGGAGGCTGTCGTGGAATTTTCACGGCAGATGTCCTTAGTGTCAGGACTTAGTCGTGAGGCCAACGCATCTATGTGGTAGCTTGAGAGGGGTTGAGCGGAATCGAGAGACGCAACACAAGACAAGGATTTAGACAGCTTCGGGCCCCGGGAAACATCATCCGGTAACAACCCTACATGCTGTTTGAGGCTAGGTCTCATTATGATCACGGGAGAGTCGCCGGGAACCGGCTCTCGGTGTCTAGCCCTATCGATTGTTTCTTGTCCCCTCTTGGGGTGCCCCGCCCCTCCTTATATAAGCTGAAGGGGCGGGTTACATGTAGAGTCCAACTCGGACTTAAGATTTAACCTTCCTTTGACGTCTCACCATGGGCTTCTTAACGTCTTGGGCTTCTTACAATCTGGCTTATGATCTGACTTACCATCTGGCTTACCATCTGGCTTACCGTCTGGCTTACGATCTGACTTACCATCTGGCTTACCATCTGACTTACCATCTGGCTTACCATCTGGCTTACCGTCTGGCTTACCACCTGGCTTAACATGTGCCGGGTTACATGACTGTGTCTGTCGGGTTACATGACCATGTCTGCCGGGTTACAATGCTCAACTGTTCCCGCGAGCTTAACCTACTTAACTGTTCCTGCCAGCTTATAGTCTGCCGGGTCATTAATGAAACACCCAATCCCAGCCGGGTTATATCTCCAGCCGGGTCATACTGCGGGGTATATCCCCGACATTAGCCCCTAGTTTAATTTGGATTCATCCATGTTAAACTGATCCTGTAAAACAACACAAAAACAATTTTAACAGGTTACGCTCCAGGTTAAAACATCTTTGTAAGCCAGCACCTGATCATCCTTAACTCCTTGTTATATCCTTCTTCAAAAATCCGGGTCAAATAAGCCAACTTCATAATCAATTTGCTGACCCGGCTTAAATCCTGGTCTTGAAATACTCATGTGACCTGTAGCCCCCAAGTCTTGAGCAGAAACAAAGTAATGACTTAAGACTTGCTTCAACAAAAATATTACCACTTTGAAGAAATCCATGTTGTTTATCTCAATCACTAGTCAAAACTGAGTATTCCACATATGTAGCCCCCAAGTGCCGGGTTGTCATGCTTGCAGCAGCCTGGGACTTGAAATTGCCTTATGCTCATAAAAACATCAACCAATGTAGCCCCCAAGGGCCGGCTCATTATGTAATAATGAGCAGGGACTTTGTATATACCTCATTGAGAATAACATTATATGATATAACCTCCATCGTAGGGCTTGAATCCACGTCCACAAGGTTAAGAGCTTTGTGCTTTATCAACTGAGTAATTGGTAGCCCCCAAGGGCTGGCTCATTCAGAATGTGATGAGTCGGGTCTTTCAATGAAATGAGCAAAAAATGACTTTGCATTAGCCCCCAAGTGCCGGGTTGTAAGCCCGCAGCGACTCGGGACTATTCCTTTCATTGTAGAATAAATCATATCCATTGATAAAATAATAGCCATTGCGCCAAAGCGACTTTGAAAACCTCAACCATACATTAGTTACTGATAACCATAATAAAAATCCAGCCATGCTGGCTATTAAACATTTGAATAACCCGGTTTGAAACCTCAATCATTCAATATCATAGTGAAAATCCAGCCAAGTTTGGCTATTTAAAGATTCAAATACCTTATCTGTTGACAAGTAAATCCGGAGTTTAAATACCCGGCGACTCTTGGCCGATGGCGATTTATTACGCCTCCATTGTAAGCCGGAAATTTTATAACCCGGCGGCTTATAGCCTTCAAGAATTGACAACCCTTTTGAGACACCAATTTCAATCTTTGATGATGGGCTTGAACTTAATCATTTATGTAAGTCATAGCCCTGTAAATCCTGCACAGAGTTTAAACAACATATGCCCTGGCGACTTAACGTTAAAAGCCAGGGCGGGTAATCACCCAAATGTAGTCTTATCCTGCACACAAGTAGATCACAAGATCCCTTGGCGGTTTACCACAAGTCGGGTCATAATATCTCACATATAACCACTGTGATATTGATTTTGTACTGCTGGTTTACATGACCTGTGCAGTAAGGGTGATAACCCAATCCTTTAGAAGCCAATGCTTCCACATAGATGATGATCGTTATAAGCTGGCGATTTACCATTGAAAATCAAGCCGGGTTAAATAACAACCACTCATATACACTTTAGATATGAAAAAGAGCTTCAAATAAAATCCAAAAATTGTTTGCAAAAAGAGACTTCAAAATTTTTGAGGCTTTTGATTCGAATACGATCAGAAAACCGTCCCAAAGGGGTTATGCTAAGATTCGAATACGATCATATAGCCCCCAGTGGCTTTGGCGTTGCCGATCAAGAGGGTATCGACAGCTATGTTCTCTTTGGTTCGAATACGACCTATGTTTGAACAGGAAGCCCCCAAATGACCTTGAGAGTTGTTTAACGACGCTGATTCGAATACGATTCACGTCGGTTCCCAAAGGGGGTTGAGCTATGGTTCAAATATGACCAAGAAACTCCCCAATGAGCTCGGCAGTGTGCCGATCAAAAGGGTATCGACAGCTATGTTCTCTTTGGTTCGAATACGACCTATGTTTGAACAGGAAGCCCCCTAGTGATCATGAGAATATTTAACGACTCTGATTCGAATACGATCAGGGTCACACCAAAAGGGTTAAGCTAAATTCAAAATACGATCAGCTCCCAATGGTCATTAAAGCAGGGTACCTATATTTGAGTTGTGCTTTGTAACAGACTCTCTTTGGTCCCTTTAATTTTTCCTGAGAACTCAAACTTTGCGAGAGATAACCTCTTTTTGAACCGGAAATTTGTAAACCGGATATTAAGAGCTTCAAAGCTTTATAAGATATAAATTTACCTTGAGCCGGACGTTTGAACCGGATTTGAGAGCTTCAAAACTTTGCGGGAGAAAGATATCTCTTGAACCGGATTTTAAACCGGAATCTTTATTTGAACCGGCAATTTTCTGACAGCCTTTAAAGTTTCATCAATATGGTAGCAGCTTCCGAAACCGGGTTACCATTCCCTCCAACGACCCGGGGTTCCCGAGTCATGTCACTGTAGCCCCCGAGTCTCAAGATGACTCGAGGAGTTGGCTTGAGATTCTCCATATTTACCCGTGATATAAACCGGCATAACTTGTATATCATTGGTGTTGATAACACGATGTGAACCCACAGAAGGTTGAAGCGACTGCGGCGGGTTATAAATGATCCCATATGAGCCGTGTCAACAACTCGGCCAATGGCTCCCTCCAACTGGTTGTTCGAAGTTAACCAAACTGTAGTGGCGGCGACTCATACGCCTGCTCATTGAACCATCTAGTGCAGACAACGGATGATAATATATGATAATTTGCCTCCAGTTTGTTGGAAGAAAACCGGGCTTCCCAAGTAGTGACTTGCTCATAATCAATAAACAACTCATCCAGATAAGCGCGGCCTGGTGTGTTGATGTAGATCAGGCCGCGAGAGACGGACGGTAAGGACGACCGTAACATCAGAGGCGGCACAGACAGATGAGTCGGCCGTGGCATTGTAAACCGGTGCGGACGGGTGAGTTGTCCTCCTTGTTGTAAGCCGGCGTGGTCGCAAGAGACGGCCACGGCGTGGTAAGCCGGCGCAGTCGCGAGAGACGGCCACGGCGTTGTAAGCCGGTGCGAGGGTCCGTTGAATAACGAAGACCACCTGTGCCAAAAGATGTTGGCGTGCCTCCATCTCCGCAATATAGTATCACTGATGTGTTTAGGCCGAAAATAATCCGCCCTGAAGTTGATGATCACTGGGTGAAACTGGAATCCTTCACGGGTGAATCGGCCGCGGGAGCAGAAATACGAACCGGCCGCGGCGTTGTAAGACGGTTGCGGACGGGTGAATCAATCGCAGGTACGGTCCCGGCGAGTTGGTGTAGATCGAGCTGCACGGGCAGCGGCTTGCGCACACCCGTTCAACAGCAAGCAGGAGCAGACGCCAGTGCATGATGATACTAACGCAAACTCCACGGGCATATAGCATAGCACCACCTTTATAATGCATCACTGATTTGTCTCTCGGATGACTGATGATCTGTAGATAATTTTCCAACACAGTTACTGACCACTTTGACCCCCTTTTTTTTAATCTCTCTCAGTGTCCACTACAGTGAATGTAACTGGGACACATCACCTTATCCGTCAACTTGAAGAAACAGTCAATAATTTCCATTGTTTATTCCGTTTTGCAGATACTGCATCCAGGAAAAGGAATGGTCTGGCTCGGGCGAGTCAACACGCAGTTGTGGGGGCGCTCATGGGCAGGGCCACGGCGGAGGCGGTAGGAGCAGCGAGGCTCTCTGGCGGCTCACCGGGGCTGGTCGAGGCTTGAAGCCTTCTCGGGCGGGGGCGCTCGGCGGCTCCGGGCGTGGCCAACCCAACGCGCAGGCGGAGGCCGGCCCATCCCGTGGTGGTGGAGGCGAGGCTCAGCCGCGGGCGCGTGGCTGTGCAGCCGTGGAAGTGGAGCATCAGAGGCTGCTGCAGGAAGGAGCAGGCATGGTGACCCGGCGATCGGTGCGATAGCGGGGGAATCCATCCGAGGCCCAAACGGAGACAGGGCGGCTCAAGCCGGGTGCAGCAGCAGAGACGCCCCTACGAGGCGAGTCCGCGTCCATCCCCATCTTCCGGGTCATGGTTGGCGAGTCACGGTAGATGCGCCCTACGGCTCCCTGACGGCGGCTCACTGTCGGCATGTTACGGCAGCAGATCACCCGGAGGCGAAAATACAGAGGTAACGATGGTGACTTGACAACACAGGGGTGAACTCCGGCGGCGGCGACTCAGTGCGCGTCACAGCAGCGGCAGAGTCCTCAAGTCTGGGTCGATGGAGGCGATTTTAGATGCAGAAATAAGTCAACCACAGCTCGACACGTCCGCAACAGCCCAAGATCATCTGTGCGGGCGGCTTGCGGGCGAGGCTAACTTGACCCGGATTGATGATGGAAATCCGCTGTAAGTCGCCTCCGACAACGGTTGAGGTGGCGCCGGCTTGAGGTGAGGTAGCGGCAGTGGCGCCGAGTTGGAAACAGAAGCGGAGCGATGCTCGTCCAGGTCTTGGCCGGCTCAGTTCCAGGTCGTATTTGACTGTGCGGTTTCTTTAGCAGTTGCATCCACGTGAATTGCCTTGATGTGTCTGTTGTTGTCCACAGAACTTGCTAGCATCGTTGTTGGTGGCTTATAGCAGAGGTGGAACACGGGGCCGGCCATGAAGGCGGCAGCTTGCTGACGAGCCCGTGGCGGCGAGGCCAGGAGGCGCAGCCAGCGGCTGAGGAGGCATGGCGCGGGGGGGGGGGGGGCGATAGTAGCCGGTGCGCGGCTCGGAAGGCCGGGGCGGCTTGCAAGAGGGAGCAGATGTGGAGACTCGGCTGCGGCTTGAAGGGCGTTCCGCCATAGGGGAAACACGAGGTGAAGGCGGTGGCTCGCGGCGGCTCGGCGATTTGGAGGCCGGAGCGCAAGGTGAAGACGGCG
Source organism: Triticum aestivum (assembly GCF_018294505.1). Taxonomy (NCBI): domain Eukaryota; kingdom Viridiplantae; phylum Streptophyta; class Magnoliopsida; order Poales; family Poaceae; genus Triticum; species Triticum aestivum. Next base: position 459,358,232 of record NC_057799.1, read on the forward strand.
GCTCGCAGGCGGCTTGACGATTTGGAGGCCGGAGCGCGAGGTGAAGACGGCGGCTCGTAGGCGGCTTGACGATTTGGAGGCCGGAGCGCGAGGTGAAGACGGCGGCTCGCAGGCGGCTTGACGATTTGGAGGCCGGAGCGCGAGGTGAAGATGGCGGCTCACGGTTCGTGGTGATTGAGGCAGAGCCGCCATGGCGATGTCGTATGGGAGCGAGCCGGCGCGTGGTCGCAGATGCACGGCCGTGGCCGTGGTAGTGAAGGCGGCTTAGCGCTGGGCTGATGAAGATGGTCCGGGCCACCGTAAAGGTGATGCAGCCGTTTATGGCGGAGTCCTTCACAAAGAGGCGGAGGTGCGAGGCCAGCCGCGGCCAGAGACGGCTGCGCGACCGGGCGGCTCACCAGCGGAACGGCTCAGGCAGAGGTGCGGCGCGGCGAGCTGCAGAGGGTCCCGGCGACTCGCAGCGGCTCACTTGCGGTGGAGACAAGGCCGTTCGACGGCGGGCGGGTCAAGGCGACCCCAGCAGAGGCAAAGCCGGCGGCGCAACAATGGCCCGGCGGGTTGGATGCGCGAACCAACGATGGCAGGGGCGCAGTGGGTCAACGAGGCGGGTCATTGGAGGAGTCCGAGCCCGTGGATCACCCGGGTCCGGGTCGCTGACTGCCTTCCTTTTTTTTTAATCCAAGACAAAAACCAATCGAGATTGACTCTGGAGATCCTGTGGTTGGCCTGGTTTCCGGGTCGTGGCAGGTTTGACCGCCCACGTCCAAGTCTTCCTTCAGGTTTCCATGCTGGATTTGCTCGTTTGGTGATAGTAGATGATCCTGCGGAGAAACATGGCGGCTTATGCCAAATTTTTGGGGGTTTCTCTGATGATTTTGTTAACAGAGATGATGGTTACTGCCCATAAAATTTCTGATCTCAATCCAGTGAACTCGAAGTTGATGCAGATCCCTCCGAAAAATTGGTCTTTTCTTCATCCAGACGCGAACTTCTCAATCCCTAGATGAAATCCCTTCAAGGACTCAACACCACCGTGCGCGGGCCCAACGGTGGGCGCCAACTGTCGTGGAATTGTCACGGCAGATGTCCTTAGTGTCAGGACTTAGTCGTGAGGCCAACGCATCTATGTGGTAGCTTGAGAGGGGTTGAGCGGAATCGAGAGACGCAACACAAGACAAGGATTTAGACAGCTTCGGGCCCCGGGAAACATCATCCGGTAACAACCCTACATGTTGTTTGAGGCTAGGTCTCATTATGATCACGGGAGAGTCGCCGGGAACCGGCTCTCGGTGTCTAGCCCTATCGATTGTTTCTTGTCCCCTCTTGGGGTGCCCCGCCCCTCCTTATATAAGCTGAAGGGGCGGGTTACATGTAGAGTCCAACTCGGACTTAAGATTTAACCTTCCTTTGACGTCTCACCATGGGCTTCTTAACGTCTTGGGCTTCTTACAATCTGGCTTACGATCTAACTTACCATCTGGCTTACCATCTGGCTTACCGTCTGGCTTACGATCTGACTTACCATCTGGCTTACCATCTGACTTACCATCTGGCTTACCATCTGGCTTACCGTCTAGCTTACCACCTGGCGTAACATGTGCCGGGTTACATGACTGTGTCTGTCGGGTTACATGACCATGTCTGCCGGGTTACAATGCTCAACTGTTCCCGCAAGCTTAACCTACTTAACTGTTCCTGCCAGTTTATAGTCTGCCGGGTCATTAATGTAACACCCAATCCCAGCCGGGTTATATCTCCAGCCGGGTCATACTGCGGGGTATATCCCCGACAGAGGCGGAGAATCCCTGCTGCCTTTATAAGGGGATAAGGAGTCCCTTTCGCACCCATGCTTTCTTCTTCCCGATCCATTCCCCTTCGTTCGAGCTCCAGCGCTCGAGCGTTTGTCTTCTCCGCCCACAAAGGCCTTCCGAAAATGTCCGGATCCGGAGCAGGAGGCAAGTGGATGGCCTCTACCGTCCAGGAGAAGGATATCAAAAAGCTTCGGGAGGCCGGGTATCTGGCCAAGAAAATCAGCCACCGTCTCCCGACGGCGGGACATATCGTCCCTACTCCGGAACCCCACGAGAGGGTTGCATTCCTCCCTCATTTCGTCCGCGGGCTAGGGTTTCCCCTCCACCCGTTCGTTCGTGGCATCATGTATTATTACGGGATCGACTTTCATGATCTATCCCCCAATTCCTTCCTCAATATCTCGACATTCATCGTGTGTGCGAGGCTTTTCTCCGCATCTCGCCACACTTCGGCTTATGGCTGAAGATCTTTAATGTGAAGCCTAAGGTAGTGAGCGGCGAGCACGCCGAGTGCGGGGGCACTATGGTGAGCAAGATGCCGAACGTCACATGGCCAACAGGTACTTTTAATGATTCCGTCAAAGAGTGGCAACAACAGTGGTCCTACATCACTGAGCCGCGCAGCACAGAATGGGCCGTTGCTCCCGAGTTCCGATCCGGAGCCCCTCTGCAGCTGACGTCCTGGCCCAAGAAGGGCCTGAACTGTTCTTCATCCGATGAACTGTCGGTGCTCCAGACACACGTTAAAGATATGGAAGACAAGAACATCGAACTTGTCAATGTAGTTCAGGTGATGTTAGTTCCCCGGATCCTGCCTTGTCAACACCGGACTTGCAATCTATGGGAATTCGATCCGGCCAAGCACCAGACCCTGCGAGATCTCTTTGGCTCCTCGCACAAAGACATCTGGAAGGTGCTTTTCAAGTCCGGCAAATCATGGTCGGACTCAGCCGAGGACCGCGGGTACCAACTGTCCCGCCCTGCAAGCTCGGTAAGTCATCATACGTTTTATCCGCATAACCCAAGGGAAATGCTTAATGTGTTTTCCACAACTCTCATAGGGCTGGACGAAGAAGGTGGAGCGGATCCACTGTCCGGCCCCGCTGCCCGAAGAACCGGCCGGCCCACTTCTGACGAAGATGCTGGTCCCGACGCGTTACAAGGCGCCGAAGAAGAAGGCCGAGAAGGAGGCCAAGAAAACCCGGGGCGGCCTTCGTCGCCGCGGCACTTTGGACACAATATCCGAAGGCTCCAATGCTCGTTCTGCCTCCGAAGAGGACGAGGAGGAGGAGGAAGACAAGTCCCCAGCGGGGGGAAAAAAGAAAAGGACGGCCTCCGTACACTTGGAGGCCGAGTCTCCTAAAAGGGGAAAAGCTCCTCTTCCGGAAGAGTCGCCTAAAAGGACGGCCTCCGTACACTTGGAGGCCGAGTCGCCTCTGTATAGCAGCCCGGCGTGGGATCCCAGGGCCCAGCCCTGGGTAAACTCGTGAGTATAAAAATCCGAACGCGTTTATGCGTCCAGACTCATCATGGCATAGTATTTTAACCTGAGCCATATTTCTTGTAGTCCGGCGAGGTCCCGCACCGAACGATCCTCATCAGAGGACTTGCTGAGCTCGAATGCTATGGAGAGCGGGACGCCCCGAAGGCCCCTTCTACCAAATATGTGAATAACACCGAGGCTTCGTCCCAGAAGGACCCCGGCCATGGAGGGGAGGAAAAGATCGTGAAGGCGGCGCCTGGAGGTCAAACTTCAGGGGCCGGAGACATCGGGGAGAAGATTCCCATGGGAGTCGACGGCGGGGGCAATCTTGAATTCGGCCCTCAGCCGGACGCAGTTCCAGAGACCAAAACGGCTCCAGAATCAAGCAGGCGACCTCCCTCGGGTGGAGAGGGCGTGCCTGTTTCACCGGCAACCTCTCTCCAACCAGAGGTGTCGGATGCTTTGTTGGCGGCGCTGAAGAGAGCGTCCATCGTCGATGAACACCGTGCCCTTATGGGTGCGGTGATTGAGAAGATTCAGTCTGCTGAGAGTGGACTGAATGAAGCCTGTATCATCCTTATAAGAGGCTTTGAGGTATGTTTTATGAGGTAGCCCCTGATACACTGTTCGGTGAAAGAAAGAACCGGACGGAGGATCAAATTTATGTTCGCAGGAAGACTCACTTGATGACATCTATCTCTCTTCTTTTATAAGCAGGCGTCTGTAGCGGCTGCTGCCTCTCATACTGCGGAGGTCTCCGGACTGAATCAAGGTCTGGAGCGGGCCAAAGAAGAACTTGGCCAGTTGAAAAGGCAGTTCGGAGATAAACAAGGTATGCGCAAGTCTTGTTCGCGTTTATTGCGAACGAATTTCTAGTATGATAAAATATGTTTCATGATTTGCGCTAGGGATGATGACCGAAGTCGAGGCTCTTAAGAAGGCTGTGGCCGAGGCCGAGAAAAAGGCAGCCACAGAGCAAGCTCTTTGTGAGAAGCACGAGGCCAGGGTTATTGAAGCTGAGCAGGAGCTTCAAGAGGCCATGAAGAAATGCAAGACCTTGGAGCAGAGTTTAACGGAGAAAGAATCCGAACTCACCAAGGCTCATCGGGCCGCGAGCGATGCCCGGGGGGAAACCCAAAGCACCCTGCAGGAGATCCAAGAGGCGAGGTAGATCGCGGCGGGTAAGGCTTTTTCCCATGTAAAGCAAGTATTTGAGGAGAAAATTATGTTTCTAATTTTGAAGTCGGATTTCTCTAGGGGTATTTGCGGAGCTGCCCCGCAGCATATCGGATGCCGCCCAATCCTACCGAGCCGAAGAAAGGAACACTGCGGATAAGCTCTTCTGGTCGCAATAACTGGCACTGAATTATCCGGTGCCTTTTGCCGATCTACTGAAACAGCTGATCGAACTGCATAAGGTGGCGAACTAGCCATGACGGATTTGATTATCCGGCTATGGCCCGCCGAGCCGATTCCAAGCAGCTACTTCAGGCTCGTGAAGCAGCTTGTAAGTGCCTGCCCTTGACCTGACGTCATCAAGCGGTCGGTCTGTGTAGAGGGTGCGCGAATGGCCATCGCCCGCGCAAAGGTGCACTGGGGGAAGATGGATGCTAAAAAGCTGATGACCGAGGGACCGCCAGAGGGGAAGGAGCATCGCAAGCCCGAATTATATTATGAAAGTGTCCTGAAAGGATCCTACCTTGCAGCGGAGCTATGCACCAAGGACATTATATTTCCATGAATGCAAATCATGTTGTCCTTTGTAATGTTTGAACAAGGTCATTTCTATTATTTATTGCCTGTTATATGAAAGTTTATCCTCCTGCGCGGCCGTTTTTATATATTAATCCCAGTCGTCGGCTTCTGCCCCCACGTAGGAAGTACGGGAGTGTTCGGGATAAACTTGATCACTCTTTATCCCAGTTTTGGGTCCTTCGAAGGAGGTGTTCAGCACAACGAACCAGGCAATTGGACTAAAGGGCTTTATCACTCTCACTTAGCCATAGGAGCTTTAGGAAAGGAAGGTAGGCGCAGCCCCTGGTGTTCGGAAGACCGCACGAGGGGCTCTATAAGCACCTGATCGGAAGAAAAACCGATCCATCGCATGCTGCATTGGTTATGGCATTATGCGGGAGAAATCCTTAAAGATTTTACAACCTCTTGAACAGCTGACCAGCTCTCGCCGTATCATGACAGTCAGTTTTCCGCTTTCTCTACTGAGGTGCTCGCCCAGAAGAACCGGGACACAATCGCAGTAGTTCTCCCTGTGCCGCCTTCGCCGATATAGCGGAACGTAAGGCAGCAAAACATGGGAGCCGGGCAAACCCAACATTTGACCCAAGACATGATTCGGAGCTGATGCATACAATGCTATAAGTTCGGGGTGCCGAACTTCCATGAAGGTGTTCGGGCTTTATTGCTGTATTACGGGTAAAACGAAGCCCCTGGCATATTTAAGGCATATCACGATGTACGGATGCCACTTGACAAAAGAATTTCAATAAGAAATAACAGCAGATAAGCGTCATATAAATCCACATGTTGTATTTGAATAGTACGTCGATGCGTATGAGTACAGGTAATGAAATAAAAAAGGGATATGACTGTGGAACCTGCTGAGACAAGGGGGAAAGAAGCTGTGTGCGGATCCGGAGTATAGTCGGATGGTCATTGCGGGGAATATCTAAGGATTCCCTTGCGCGTTCGAGCTGCTTCTATATCGCCAGTCCTGGTCGGCACAAAGGTGAACCTGCAAAGGAAATGTCAGAAATGTTTGTGTGCCGGAGAGCGGTTGAGCCGCTGTATGCGGCCTGTCCTAGCCTTCGCTGGAGTGTTTAATTGAGCTCTGGACGAGCCGGGCTATCCTGCCGCGAAGTAGTTTAGTGTCCTTTGGCGGTGTCTGGGAGCCTGGCCGTCGACTCGAGGTTCGATTGGAAGGTGCCACTCGTTGCTTCTGCTGTTAAAGCAGCGGCATACTCCTTGGTGTCGAGGGAAAGTTCGGCCTTGCCCTTAACCGTGATGACGCTGCGCGGACCGGGCATCTTGAGCTTACGGTAGGCGTAATGTGGCACCGCGTTGAATCGAGCGAATGCGGTTCGTCCGAGCAGTGCCTGATAATCACTGCGGAAGGGGACGATTTCGAAGATTAACTCTTCGATACGGTAATTGTCTGGTGATCCGAAGACTACCTCAAGGGTGATGGAGCCTGTACAGCTGGCCTCCACACCTGGTATAATACCTCTGAAGGTGGCTTTAGTGGGCTTGATTACCGAATGACCGATGCCCATCTTGCGCACTGTGTCCTGGTAAAGCAGGTTTGGACTGCTGCCTCCGTCCATAAGGACTCGTGTGAGGTGGAACCCGTCAATTATTGGGTCGAGGACTAGTGCGGCCGGATTGCCCTGATTGGCGTTAACCGGATGATGCGTGCAGTTGAAGGTGATCGGCCCTAGTTTATATTGTGGGATGACTGGTTCCATCAAGTCGACATCCCTAAGGGTGCGCATCCGGTCCGGGTTGGGAGTGTGCATGCTGTTTACCACGTTCACCGTTTGGATTTGCGGGGGAAATTTCTTTTGCCCTCCTGTATTAAGTGATCTGGGCTCCTCGTTGCCATCATCGCTTTGAGACCCCTTATCTTTGTTTTTGGCGCCTGACTAGCCGGCTTGTTTGAAGACCCAGCATTCTCTGTTGTTATGATTGGCTGGTGTTCTTGGGGTGCCATGAATTTGGCATGGGCGGTCGAGTATGCGGTCCAGACTGGACGTACCCGAATTGTAATTTTTGAGTGGCCCATTCCGCTGACCGGACTTAGAGCCACTAAATCCGGCATTGACTGCCGTATCTTCGGCGTTTTCACCATGTTTGCGGCGCTTGTGTTTGTTGCGTCGGGGCTTGCCGTTGCTATCTCTGGCCTCTGATGTGCCAGGGTTGCTTGCTGTGTTATTGCTACGGGCCAACCAGCTATCTTCGCCCACGCAAAAGCGGGTCATAAGTGTCGTGAGGGCTGCCATGGAATTTGGCTTCTCTTGGCCGAGATGTCGGGCGAGCCACTCGTCACGGATGTTATGTTTAAAGGCCGCTAGGGCTTCGGCATCCGGACAGTCGACAATTTGGTTCTTTTTAGTTAGGAACCGAGTCCAAAATTTCCTGGCTGACTCTCCGGGCTGTTGTGTTATGTGACTTAAATCAACAGCATCCGGTGGTCGCACATAAGTGCCCTGGAAGTTGTCCAGGAATGCGTCTGCCAGGTTCTCCCAGCTTCCGATGGAGTTTGCCGGCAAGCTATTCAGCCAATGCCGAGCCGGCCCTTTGAGTTTTAGGGGGAGATACTTGATGGCGTGTAGATCATCCCTGCAGGCCATGTGAATATGGAGGAAGAAATCCTCTATCCATACCGCGGGGTCTGTAGTGCCATGATATGATTCAATGTTCACGGGTTTAAACCCTTCTGGGAATTCATGATCCATTACTTCATCAGTGAAGCATAGGGGGTGTGCGGTGCCTCTGTGCCGAGCTATATCACGACGCAGTTCATACGAGTCTTGTCTGCTGTGTTCGGCCCGACCGAATTTGCTTTTAGTATATCCGGCGTGACGGTCGTTGTCACGCGTTGAGGCGCGCCCCCGTGATCCGTAGACCGATCTTTTATGTCCTGATTTGTTTTCCAATACGTCTCGCAGGTCCTGCGTGTTTCCCCGGGCCTTGGTGTTTTTGTTTGACTGGCGACGGGGTGCGGGCTGGACTTCGGGCTGATATGCCACTCTGTCTCGGCCACGAGGTGGCCGATCAGCCGCATCATACGCTGGTAGTGTAGGTTTTAATGCTTCCTCCTCGAGTTGGGGTAGCAACCTGCGCTTTGGGTAACTCTTGGTTGGGTGCTTGAGTTCGTATTCCTTGGCCGCCAGGACCTCAGTCCATCTATCCGCTAGCAGATCTTGATCAGCTCGAAGCTGTTGTTGCTTTTTCTTCAGGCTTTTTGCTGTGGCTATAAGCCGGTGCTTGAAGCGCTCCTGCTCGACGGGATCCTCAGGCACGATAAATTCTTCGTCGCCGAGGCTCACCCTCGTCTTCGGAGAGAGGCATGTAATTGTCATCCTCTGATTCTTCGTCTGCTGCCTGTTCCTTAGGGCTAGCTTGCCCATCCTCCTGCTCGAAGCCTGGCTGGAGGGGATTGTCTTCGTCTTCGGCATTATCTGCAGCATTATTGTCTCTTGTGCCGGTATCGCTGCTTTTGCTATGGCGGGGCTTAGAGCGGTGCTGCTGACGCCGGTGCTTGGATTGCTTCTCAGAGGGATTATCCTCCGTTGCCTTATTGCCATCGCTTTCTTTGGGGGTGTCCACCATATATATATATCATATGACGAGGTGGCAGTCCAGCGCCCTATGGGTGGTGGTTCCTGTTTGTCTCCTGCATCGTCGTCCATACCGTCGATGTCTTCGGAGCCGAAATCGAGCATGTCGGTTAAGTCATCGACAGTGGCTATTAAGTGGGTGGTGGGTGGGGAACGAATTTCTTTGTCGTCCGCTTCCCACTCCGGCCGGACATAGTTCGGCCGAAGGTCTCCTGACAAGGAGAGAGACCTTAATGAATTTAGCACGTCGCCCAAGGGCGAGTGCTGAAGGATATCCGCGGAGGAAAACTCCGTGATCGGTGCCCAATCAGATTCGATAGGCACGGACGCAGGCGGTTCGGAGCCCGTAGCCGGGGACGAATCCAAGTGTCCGGCAACACAGATCTCATAGGAGGTGAAGTCAGTATTCGGCTCTATCGCTGCTGAGTGTGTGGCCTCCGTGGCGGGGTCCATCCACCCGTCCTCGGGCGGCGTGATCTGCTCCGGATTGAGGGCCGGAGTAGCTACAGGTGTGATGTCCCGAACACCGTCCGACGACAGAGCTAAGTCATGCTCATCGTGACTGTGCGGCGCACCTGACATGGGCTCGAATCCGTCGAAGATCAAGTCTCCGCGGATGTCGGCAGTATAGTTCAAGCTTCCAAACCTGACCTGATGGCCAGGGGCGTAGCTCTCGATTTGCTCCAGATGGCCAAGCGAGTTGGCCCGCAGTACGAAGCCGCCGAATACGAAGATCTGTCCGGGGAGAAAAACCTCACCCTGGATCGCATCGCTGGTGACGATCGAAGGAGCCATCAAGCCTTTATCGTGACGGCACAGTGGAACTCTCAATGAAAGCACCAATGTCGGTGTCAAAACCGGCGGATCTCAGGTAGGGGGTCCCAAACTGTGTGTCTAAGGCGGATGGTAACAGGAGGCGGGGGGCACAATGTTTACCCAGGTTCGGGCCCTCTCGATGGAGGTAATACCCTACTTCCTGCTTGATTGATCTTGATGATATGAGTATTACAAGAGTTGATCTACCATGAGATTGTAGAGGCTAAACCCTAGAAGCTAGCCTATGATTATGATTGTTCTTGTCCTACGGACTAAACCCTCCGGTTTATATAGACATCGGAGGGGGCTAGGGTTACACAGAGTCGGTTACAAGGGAGGAGATCTACATATCCGAATTGCCAAGCTTGCCTTCCACGCAAAGGAGAGTCCCATCCGGACACGGGACGAAGTCTTCAATCTTGTATCTTCATAGTTCAACAGTCCGGCCAAAGTATATAGTCCGGCAGTCCGAGGACCCCCTAATCCAGGACTCCCTCAACGGGGAGGCAGTCCGGCGACGTGTCAAGGAGGAGGACGGCAAGGCGGCGTTCTGGGCGACGGCGACGTGGTCCAACAGCATCGAGGTCGGTGGAGCACGTCGGGGAGGAGGCTGGGTGGCGTCGCGTTGGGCACCGGCATCGGGCTCGGGGGCGACGGGATCGGGGCGGCGTGCGTTGGGGCGCCCCCGATCGAGATCTCATGGGGGGGGGAGTGGGGATCGTGGGGAGTGGGGAAGTTAGGTTAGGGTTCCTGGGGGTGGGGGTATGTGTAGGCCGGGGGTGGGCCCGGCCTGGCTGGAACATGGCCCAGTTGGGCCGGGGGCTCTCTTCCCTTTTTAATTTTCTTGTTTTCTGTTTTGTATTCTTTTCCTTTTTCTTTATTTTCTTTACTGTTTTCTCACATTTCCTAAACATTTTAGTTTTGAAAAAATACATAGGTTGCACCTAATTTAGTAAACTTAATTATCTCATATTCTGAACATTTTTGTTTTGATAATTGAAAACTTTTATTGTTTGTCAAAAATTCAAATTAGATTTCGAAACGTTTTGATCTAACGCGGGGTTAGTAACAGTAACGGAGGTGACGTGGCATCATTAGTGTAGGTTTACTGTAGCTTAATTATCCGGGCGTCACAGAAGCACAGGGTGGCCTGGGTATGGAGATTGGTGGGTAAGCTGCATGGGCAAACCGACAGATGTTGACAAGGGAGGCCTTGCGGCCGCGGCGGCGGGGACCTTGCTAGGGTTTCGAGCGAGGGAGGATGTGTGTGTGTGTGGAGGGGGGAGCAGGGGGTGTTTTAGGAAATGACACGGGTACAGAAAATTTTACTACGCGGGAGTCAAACGCGGGAGTGAAATGCCGGGGCTATTGAAAATTTTGATGATGGTGCATTGCACACGGTCCGAAGATAACAACCGTGTGTTATGAAACAGAAAAACCCTCGAGCTGGGCAGATATTTTCGAGGGATGCAGGCGGGATTGGGAACAAGAAACATCACACACGGTCCGGATATAACAACCGTGTGTTATAAAATAGAAAAACCCTCAAGGTAGGCAGATATTTTCTAGGGATGCAGGCGGGATTGGGAACAAGAAACATCCCACACGGTCGAAACACAATAACCGTGTGTTATCAAATAAAAAAAGCTGCAGGCGGGTAGATATTTTTGAGAGGGGAAGCCTCGTGGAGCCCAATGTACTATGCGGATGTGTGCGTGACAGGGGCACCGGCATGGCACACGGTTAGTTTGAGTGAACCGTGTCTGTTGCGTCATCCGACTTGTCTAATGTTCATAAATTTGGCGAAAAATGACGCAGGAGAGGGCCAGAACCGGAACGCACTTGCATGTGGACCAAATTTATGTATGAAAAGGGTGGTTTGATTTTCAAATACCAAATTCAACTTCGATGTGGCACCTATCTTGCAAAGCGCACGGTATTGCTTGCCCCCACCCCCCTCGGGTCGGCACGGAGGGGGTCCTAAGCTATGAATGCATGCCCCCTCCCCCCCACCCGAGGTTCACCTAGAAAAGTGTGAAGTAGCTAGCAACCCCCTCCCTCGTGTCGGCACGAAGGGAATCCTAAGCTATGAATGCATGCCCCCCAACCGAGGTTCACCTAACAAAGTGCGGAGTAGCTAGCAGCCCCCTCCCTCGTGTCGGCACGAAGGGAATCCTAAGCTATTAATGCATGCCCCCCAACCGAGGTTCACTTACCAAAGTGCGAATTAGCTAGCATCCCCCCTCCCTCGTGTCGGCACGAAGGGAATTCTAAGCTATGAATGCATGCCACCCCCAACCAAGGTTTACCTAGCAAAGTGCAAAGTAGCAGCTAGCAACACCCCCCTCGTGTCGCCACGAAGGGAATCCTAAGCTATGAATGCATGCCCCCCAACCGAGGTTCACCTAGCAAAGTGCGAAGTAGCAGGCCCCCCACACACACACACTCTTTCAGTCGGCGGGCCAGAGAGGCATCTCTCACCAAGATGGATCGTAAAATGGACCAAGAATAATCCAGCTTGGTCGTACAACCTCTCTCTTGTTGTCGGTCAAAGTGATGGCCATCCATGCGACCCCGGAGATGGGCTAGCTCGCCAATAATCATGCAATTAGCTAGTCCCCAAAGACAACCACTGCATGCGTGTGGCCCAAACATATGTATGGAGAGGTGTGTTTTTGAGTAACAATGGAACAACTTTGATGTGGCACCGTGATTTCGAACTAGAAATCCCCACACTGAGTGAGGGTTAGGTTGACGATGCATATGTATGTTACACCACACTTCAAGCCAACGACGGGGATTCATGCATGCATGCATGCATGCATGCATAGTATATACGCTCAAACTTAATTAGGTCTGAATCTCACCATGACCTATACTACGATAAAACAAACCAAATACAGAACTCGCCATGGTAACCTATCTTGTTGTCGGTCAAGGTGGTCATGGATGTCCACGCGGCCCACGAATATATAGGCTTGTCACCGATAACCACGCGAGGGAGTGTCTCGTTCAAAGGCAACCACTACATGCATATGTATGGAGGTGATGCGTGCATGCATGTTTGAATACCATTTCACAACATTGATGTGGCGCGTGCGTCAAGAATCGTACACTAGCTCCCCACACAGAGCGAGATTGGTTCATGACGTGTCGTTGTACTAGCCACTTCGACTCGATGGGAGGGATTCATGCGTACACATGCATGTGTGTGTGCTCAAACTGTATCATGCGTGTCATCCCAGAGCATGACCTATATATATATACCGTATTACAAGCCAAAAAATAATCCCCTCCTAAGTCAAATTAACCTCTTTTGTGTTGTGAGGCAAAAAGTAGTGATGGACCAAGCGGGCCCACAGATGGAAAGCATTGATATAGCTGATAACCGCTTAAGTGGGTGCGAGAGGCCAACCACCACTGCTTTGCATGTGGGCCAAACATATATATATATATGTTGAATACCAAAAATGCACAACTTTGATGTGCCACATGCCTCAAAAACCGTAAACCATGCACCACACTGAGCGAGGTTCATGAAGCGTACTACATATGATGGTCCCCTTCCCCCTCTTCACCGCATACTATATGCTCCTGCCGTAATATGTACAACCCAAAAGAATCCTCATCGATGGTGAAATTAATTAACCTCTCTCGATGTATGTCAAAATGATGCATGCATGCATCGACGATGGCCTCGTGGGCCCACAGATGGAAGCGTCACACGTGAGTGTCCTAGCTAGGATAACCACCACATGCATGCATGTGGCCAAAAGAGGTGTTGTGTGATGTTTGAATAGCCAATTTCACAATTTTGATGTGGCACGTGCCTCGAAAACCGAAAAGTCCCGACATTGAGTGAGGTGTACTTGTTCACGGACACGTACATATAGTATATATGCTAGTCCCCTCCCACCTCTTCGACGCATACTATATACCACCATAACACAAACAAAAAGATTCTACCTTGCTGGTCAAATTAACCTCATTGCCGGCTGGTCGTCAAAGTAATGGACGAGGACCTCGCGGGCCCACAGAAAGCATCGCACACGAGTATCGAGTGTCGTGTGGGACAACCATCGACTGCATTTTGCCAAAACATGTATGTATGAAAGGGTTGTCACTGGTACGCGTTGGTGCTATACAAACGGTTTTTTAACCCCTTTCCACGACGGCATTTGGAACCGTCACCAAGTGAGTGTGTGCGATAGGGGGGTCCTTCCCACACGACCCAGAAATCGTCAGGGATAGGCCCTCCTGGGACACAGGCTGGGGGCCGTGTGCGATTGGGCGAGGCATCGAAACCCAATCATTTCTGTAGGTATGTACATCCCACACGGTAATCCGAGAAAAACATTTCCGTAGGTATGTACATCCCACATGGTGAATCCCAGAAAAACATTTCCGTTCATATGTATATCACACACAGTCAATCCAAGGAATACGTTTCCATTCTTATGCACATCCCACACAGTCAATCTAGGGAAAACGTTTCCGTTCGTATGTACATCCCACACAGTTTTATGTATACGCTCGTGTGTGAAAGGTGTAACTATCACACACGCTTTGCCTTGCTTAACTGTTTGCTTTCATTAATACATCACACACGATTTGATGTAAAAAACTGTGTGGCATTGGGCTATCCATCACAAGCGCTTTTACTGCCAGAACCATTTGCAAAGTTGCATGACCGTCTGTTCTCTTTTTATTTTTGCCTGTAATTTATTATTCTAATTGGAAATTTTGAAATATGAAACGTGCGATTCAAATTCTCAGCACAATGGTTCAACAACGAATCCATAAATAAAATTGCCAGTACAATATGTTCAGTAATTACAGGATTAGGCAGCAATTAACTATGATGAACCACAATATTTAAAGGCGGTAAAGGTGAAGAGACAAGTGTAAATCATTTTGACTACCGACGGTGTTGAAGAAGCGGAATGCCCATAATGTGCCTTCCTGCATGCCATAGGCACGAACCACTTTTGTCCAACCCCTTGTGACGATCGCCCGCCCATCCTTCACCACCTTCAGGAAGACTTCTAGAGCATTATCATGGCAGCATGAATTATATACTTTAACCTTAGTTGCCTCCACTCCGGTCATGTAGTTTGCAAGGTAATCATCAGTAAATAGCTTCGGAAACCACTGAAAAGAGAAAAATATCTAATAGAGTAACTTGTTCTGGGCAGGGGAAAAGGCAACACATTACTTACCATCCTAAAGTTCACTGTTGTCTTCGACAAAGTGTAAATAAATACCTTAATTCCAATCACCCATTTCTTTCGCCTAACAATCTTTCTTAGTTTCCTCACTTGACGCTTGTTCATGAATATCTCATTGCCCCATACGCAAAAGGGATCGAAGCATGGATCAATACCGCTCATATATGTACCGACAAGCAACCAGTAAATGTTAGAAGCTAAACTGAGATTGCACAAATGATGTAAAATACAACTACCTATGTTCCTAAGTACAAGTATTTTTTTGAGATTTCAATATGAACTACATACGGATGTATATAGAATTATAGATATAGTTTAGATTAGAATCTAGATTCACTCATTTTGCTCCTTAGTCTATATTGGAATCTCTAAAAAAATACTTATATTTAGGAATAGATGGTGTATAAGACATGGGATGCAGCTAACCTCGACGGCAGACAATAGCATCGCCCATTGTAGCCCTGTGTAAGTACATGGAAAGCCAATGTTAACTACAACAGGGTTAACATCCACCAAAAATAGCAAATGGTAATAAAACGGCAACATCTACTTCAAAAGAGTAGCACGGTAGCAAAGGGACGGATTAAAAAATGGATACAACTGTTAATTACAACATGCTTAACAACATCCTAATTCATGTTTTGTAAGTTTGTAGCCATTGAAATACAACTCTTTAAAAATGGATACAACTGTTAATTGCAATAGGCTTAATGGCCATTGAAACCGATACTGATAAAAATGCAATTGGCAGAGTTAAACATCACAGGGCAGGTGCTTCCAGAGCAGATTATGGCCCAGTTGTCTATAAAAAGGTAGGGAAAATAGGTAAAACGTGTTAGGCATGTTTATTACAATAGGCTTAATACATCGACCGTACAAAACATAGCCATTAATTGCAACTGGTATTGGTAAGATTGAACTACCGAGTACATACTTGGTAAGTCCTAAGAGGTAGTTGCTGGTGCACTTCATCTTGGCCAGAGCCCGCCCAAAGTCAGCGGCGGCGGAGCCGAGCTGTTCCTCCGGGTCGAAGCGTGGATCAGTACCACTGACATGTGTACCTACAGGCAACCAGTAAATGGTAGAAATTAAACTGCAATTGCACAAATTTTGTGAAATACTGTAAGACATGGGATGCAGCTAACCTTGACGGCAAACAACAGCATCGGCCTTTATGACCCTGCGTAAGTACATGGACATGCATGTTCAGTAGAACACGGTTAGCATTCACCAAAAATAGCAAATTGGTAGCATGTCTAGTATATCTTCTTTATGGAGGGTAGCATGGTAGCAAATGGACATAGTAAAAAATGGATACAACTGTTAATTGCAACAGGCTTAACAGCATCCTAAGTCATGTTCTGTAAGTTTGTAGCCATTGAAATACAACTGTTTAAAAATGGATTCAAATATTAATTGCAACAAGCTTAATAGACATTGAAACCGGTGCCGATAAAAATGCAATTGGCATAGTTAAACATCACAAGGCAGGTGCTGCCAGAGCAGAGAATGGCCCAGATGTCTATAAAAAGGTAGGAAAAGTAGCAAAAACGTGTTAGGCATGTTTACTAGAACATGCTTAATATGTCGACCGTACAGAACAAAGCCATTAATTGCAAATGGTATTAGTAAGATTGAACTGGTGAGTACATACTTGGTAAATTCTGAGAGGTAGTTGTTGGGGCACTTCATCTTGGCCAGAGCCCACCCAAAGTCAGTGATAGTGGAGGTGAGCTGTTCCTTCGGGTCGAAGCGTGGATCAGTGCCACTGACATGTGTACCTACAGGCAACCAGTAAATGGTAGAAGTTAAACTGCAATTGCACAAATTATGTGAAATACTGTAAGACATGGGATGCAGCTCACCTCGAAGGCAAACA
The DNA here is from genome assembly GCF_018294505.1 of Triticum aestivum. NCBI lineage: Eukaryota > Viridiplantae > Streptophyta > Magnoliopsida > Poales > Poaceae > Triticum > Triticum aestivum. Next base: position 459,374,803 of record NC_057799.1, read on the forward strand.
AAAGCATCGGCCGTTATGACCCTGTGCAAGTACATGGACAAGCATGTTAAGTACAACAGGGTTAGCATCCACTAAAAATAGCAAATGGGCAGCATCTCTAGTGATATCCCGAGTCATGTATTGTAAGTTTGTTGCTGGTATTGGTGAAATTGAGCTGGACACGGTAATATTTGACAATCACACAGTGTGCAGTACTGAAATAAACAAGGCACGAACATGCTTAATACATCAACCATACAAATCATAGCCGTTGCAAGTGGTATTGGTAAGATTTAGCTGGTCAGATCTTACCTGTTAAGTCCTGGGGGGTAGTCGCTGGGGGACTTCATCTGGGCCAGAGCCTGCACCATGTCGGCGGTGGCGGCGGAGGCGAGGTGTTCCTCTGGGTCAACACGCACAGCGGCCATCGCGCCATGGACTGCCATCAGCTCCTGGCGCTGGGGATTTGGAGGCATGAGGATGTTTCGCAGGCGCCATTTAAGCAATCAGGCCAGGGCCGTGATAGAGATCGGTGGGTTACCTGACTGGACCCGAGCAGAACGTAGATGTGGTTGAAGATGTGGTTGCGGTGGCGGCGGTTTGAGATGCCGGTAGGGGAGGCACGAGGGGGGATACTGAGGGTGGGGATGTGGTTGGAGGAATAAATTCTGAAATCACGCGCCTAATGAAAATTTCGCCGCGAAACTTGAAACTTGGGCGGGGGAAACACACAAAGCAGACGAAGAGCGTAAAATAATCGTGTGCGAGAAAAAAGAAAGTTGGCAGATCCCATCTCCAAAAAAATGTACACGTGTACTTGATTTTTTTCGGTCAATCGCCTGGTTTATTAGGAAACATCGCACAGGTAACTAACTTATGGGTCATTAACGCCAAAAAAACGCAGACGGGTATGGCATAGAAACCGTGTGTTTTGTGGTCTTCTAATGATTAACGCAAAAAAAGCACACGGGCACACATGCTAATCAACGCTCAAAGCCCCCAAAGGATGCTCTTACCGACATGGTACATTAATACAACAAACTTAAAGTACTACTGGTAATTTGCTCTAATAGTACAAACTTTAACTACTTCTCACACGCTGCCATCGGGGCATGCTAGCCAGACGCCGGCGTTCTCCTTCTCAGCCTTGTAGGCGGCAGCCCACCGTGCTTCCATCTCCGCCAAGCTCTCCTCACCACGGTGTGCTGCCTCTTTTTTCTTGCGACGGCGGGACTCTCTTTTCTTGACTACTTTATGCCTTTTCTGCTCCTTCTGTGCGGCTTTGGCCGCCTCTAGATCCACCACCCATTCGGCCATGGCAGCCTCAAAGTCCGCCCATGTAACTGTCTGGCCGCCGACGGCGATGAACTCGGCGCGACGGGATGCCATCGCTTCCTTACCAGTTACTGTGCGCTGCGGTGCCATGGACGACGCCTGGAGAGAGCTCTGGGACGGAGGGGCCGGGAAGCCGTACAGTGCGGTGGTATTCAAGAGCTCAACGATAAACGACAATAGAAATTTGGCTTCCCTTACAATTTTTCTCGTTCATCATCGCACACGGTTCATCTCCATCGCTTCCCGTTATGGCTCGGACCCTGTTAGCAGCTGGATCCTTCGGGAAGCCATAGTAGGGATTATGTCACTACATTCTTAGGCGAGCAGTGGGTTATAGGCACACGTTGGCACAGTTCTGTAAATAAGAGATGTCTCATCCGGTTGAGCTGTCGCAATCAGTCTTTCTCTTCCTTTCTTAGTAGCAGATCCAAAACAGTGTGTGCTGAGCCTATTGTGTGTTGCGTTATGATTGGCCGGAACCCCAGCCACGCGGATCGCGCGTGTGCACCATAGGATGCGCCGCGATCGAACGTCAATCCACGGCCCTCACATCACACCCGTGCACCTATAGCTGGATTGGATTTATATGCGCTAAATGCCTAGAAAATGCACACAATCCCCTAAATATGGTAAATGAGCCCGGAAAAATGCCAAATTTGAACACGGTGATTTGCAGGGTGTATGTTCGTCGTAGAAAAAAACTTCAAGGCAAAGAACGAAGAAAATATGGATTCCCCTTCAATCTTGGTGATTTGCCTCTCGAAAGCGTGGAACTTCTTGGGTGATGGTTCGATTTATGAAGGTCGTGCATGACGACATAAGCCAAACCTTCTCTAATTTTTACCACTGCATGGTGAGGTCATACCATGGCACACCATGCCAAGGCGTCATGTTTCTCAAGCATTTATTTCATTTTTTCTATAGTTGAAAACCCAATAAACAAACGTTTGTGGTTGACTATTGCCACACATTTCATCGAAATATCTGTCCCTTCCTTGTAAAAGGCATGAGAATTTACTAAATGGCTTGAGCATGGTTTTCCAGGCCGTTCTATTGCACCCTTTCATGCACCGATTGTATGAACTTGAATTATGTGCATTAATGCCTAGGAAATGCACATAATCCCCTAAATATGGCAAATGAATCCGAAAAAAGTGCCAAATCTGAACACGGTAATTTGCAGGTGAAGGAAATATGCCCTAGAGGAAATAATAAAGTTGTTATTTATATTTCCTTATATCATGATAAATGTTTATTATTCATGCTAGAATTGTATTAACCGGAAACTTAGTACATGTGTGAATACATAGACAAAACAGAATGTCCCTAGTATGCCTCTACTTGACTAGCTCTTTAATCAAAGATGGTTAAGTTTCCTGACAATAGACATGTGTTGTCATTCGATGAATGGGATCACATCATTAGGAGAATGATGTGATGGACAAGACCCATCCGTTATCTTAGCATTATGATCGTTGAGTTTTATTGCTATTGCTTTCTTCATGACTTATACATGTTCCTCTGACTATGAGATTATGCAACTCCCGAATACCGGAGGAACACCTTGTGTGCTATCAAACGTCACAACGTAATTGTGTGATTATAAAGATGCTCTACAGATGTCTCCAAAGGTGTTTGTTGGGTTGGCATAGATCCAGATTAGGATTTGTCACTCTGTGTATCGGAGAGGTATCTCTGGGCCCTCTCGGTAATGCACATCACTATAAGCCTTGCAAGCAATGTGACTAATGAGTTAGTCATGGGATGATGCATTACAGAACGTGTAAAGAGACTCGCCGGTAACAAGATTGAACTAGGTATGATGATACCGACGATCGAATCTCGGGCAAGTAACATACCGATGACAAAGGGAACACCGTATGTTGTTATGCGGTTTGACCGATAAAGATCTTCGTAGAATATGTAGGAGCCAATATGAGCATCCAAGTTCCGCTATTGGTTATTGACCGGAGATGTGTCTCGGTCATGTCTACATAGTTCTCGAACCCGTAGGGTCCGCACGCTTAATGTTCGATGACGATTTGTATTATGAGTTAAGTGATTTGATGACCGAAGCTTGTTCAGAGTCCCGGATGAGATCACAGACATGACAAGGAGTCTCAAAATGTTCTAGAGGTAAAGATTCATATATAGGACGATGGTATTTGGACACCGGAAGTGTTCCGGGTGATACCGGTTCACCGGAAGGGGTTCCGGGCAACCCCCGGCACAGATATGGGCTTAATGGGCCAAGTAAGGGAACACACAAGCCCACAAGGGGCTGGTGCGCCCCCTATAGGGCCAGCCACGTGGGGAGAAAGGGAAAGGAGAGGAGGAAAAGGAAAGTATGAACTAGGACTCCAACTTCCTTCCCCTCCCCCCTCCTTCCTTTCCCCCTTGTCCAAATATGGTAAGGGGGGCCTAATTGGACTAGGGGCCCAAGTAGGATTCCTCCTACTTGGGCGCGCCCTAGGCTGCCTCCCTCCCTCTCCCTCCTTTATATACGTGGGGAGGGCACCCCTAGAACACACATCAATTGTTCCTAGCTGTGTGCGGCACCCCCTCCATAGTTAACACCTCGGTCATATCGTCGTAGTGCTTAGGCGAAGCCCTGCGCTGGTAACTTCATCATCCGTCGCCACGCCGTCATGCTGACGGAACTCTCCCTCGTCCTCAACTGGATCAAGAGCTCGAGGGACGTCATCGTGCTGAACGTGTGCTAAACAGGGAGGTGCCGTACGTTCGGTACTTGGATCGGTTGGATCGTGAAGACGTTCGACTACATCAACCGTGTTACTAAATGCTTCCGCTTTCGGTCTACGAGGGTACATGGACACACTCTCCCGTCTTGTTGCTATTCATCTCCTAGATAGATCTTGCGTGATTGTAGGAAATTTTTGAAATACTGCGTTCCCCAACAGCAGGTTGTATGTTCATCGTAGAAAAAAACTCGTGGACTAACGACAAAGGAAATTTGGACCCCCCCCTTCAATCTTGGTGATTTCCCCCTCGAAACCATGAAACTTCCACGGTGATGGTTCGATTTACGAAAGGTGTGCATCACGACATAAGGAAAACATTCTCCAATTTTTACCAGGGCATGGTGAGGCCATACCATGGTACCACGCCAGGCGTCATGTTTTCCAACCATGTGTTTCATTTTTTGTATTGTTGTTAACCTAGTAAACGATGCGTTTATGGTTGACTATTACCACACATTTCCTTGAAATATCTGCCCATTCCTTGTAAAAGGCATGAGAATGTACTAAATAACACGAGCATGGTTTTCCAGACCGTTCTTGTGCACCTTTTCATGCACCGATTGTTCGAATTTGAATTATGTCCATTAATGCCTAGAAAATGCACATAATCCCCTAAATATGGTAAATGAGCCCGGAAAAATCTCAAATTTGAATAGGTTGCATTTGAGGCGGTATGTTGATCGTTGGAAAAAAATGAATGACAAACTAGGATGGAAATTTGGATTCCCCTTCAATCTTGGGGATTTCCCTCTCGAAAGCATGGAACTTCCTCGGTGATGGTTCGATTTATGAAGGGCGTGCATGATGAGATAAGCCAAACCTTCTCAAATTTTTACCAGGGCATGGTGAGGTCATACCAAGGCACCATGCCAGGGTCATGTTTTTTAAGCATTTATTTCATTTTTTCTATAGTTGAAAACCCAACAAACAAACATTTGTGGTTGACTATTACCACACATTTCATCGAAATATCTGTCCATTCCTTGCAAAAGGCATCAGAATTTACAAAATGGCACGAGCATGGTTTTCCAGGCCGTTCTTGTGGACCCTTTCATGCACCGATTGTTTGAACTTGAATTATGTGCATTAATGCCTAGGAAATGCACATAATCCCCTAAATATGGCAAATGAACCCGGAAAAGTGCCAAATTTGAACACGGTGATTTGCAGGTTGTATGTTCATCATAAAAAAACTCATGGACAAAGGACAAATGAAATTTGGACCCCCCTTCAATCTTGGTGATTTCCCCTCGAAACCATGAAACTTCCTCGGTGATGGTTCATTTTATGAAAGGCGTGCATGACGACATTTTTACCAGGGCACGGTGAGGTCATACCATGGCACCACACCAGGCGTCATGTGTTTCCAAGCATGTCTTTCATTTTTGTATAGTACTTAACCCAGTAAACGACGTGTTTATGGTTGACTATTGCCACACATTTCCTTGAAATATCTGTCCATTTCTTGTAAAAGGCACGAGAATGTACTAAATAGCACAAGCATGGTTTTCCAGATCGTTCGGTTGCACCTTTTCATGCACCGATTGTTCGAATTTGAATTATGTGCATAATTAATGCCTAGAAAACGCACATAATCCCCTAAATATGGTAAATGATTTTGGAAAAAATGTCAAATTTGAACACATTGCATTTGAGGCGGTATGTTGATCGTTGGAAAAAAACTGAATGACAAGCTAGGACGAAAATTTGGATTCCCCTTCAATCTTGGTGATTTCCCTCTCGAAAGCATTGAACTTTCTCGATGATGGTTCGATTTATGAAGGGCGTGCATGACGACATAAATCAAACCTTCTCAGCTTTTAACCAGGGCATGGTGAGGCCATACCATGGCACCATGCCAGGCATCATGTTTTTCAAGCACATATTTCATTGCTCTATAGTTGATAACCTAGTAAATGACGCGTTTGTGGTTGACTATTGCCACACATTCCATTGAAATCTCTGCCCATTCCTTGTAAAAGGCTTGATAAATTACTAAATACCACGAGTATGGTTTTTCCAGACCGTTCTTGTGCACCCTTTCATGCATCGATTGTTTGAATTTGAATTATGTGCATTAATGCCTACAAAATGCACATAATCCCCTAAATATTGTAAATGAACCGGGAAAAGTGTCAAATTTGAACACGGTGATTAGCAGGGTTTATGTTCATCATAGAAAAAAACTCATGGATGAAGGACAAAGGAAATTTGGATTCCCATTCAATCTCGGTGATTTACTATCGCACACGATGCATCTCCGTCGCCTCTGCGAACCGTGTGTGTTCACTCACACATGCAAAAGGAAAAAAGAAAACCCTCACCCAATTTGTCTCCACTCACTTGCCGCGGACTCCTCCGCAACTTTGCACCCTAATTAAGCTCGACGACTGTTGGTGGCGGGCGTAGGTCGCGCTCCAAACGGCACCGAATTTCGCCCCTACTACTTTCCGCCGCCTATCTGCACCGACATTCTAGACTCTGGTCGACTGGGGTTTTCTGCGGGATTGGGCCAGGGATTTTTCTCATGGATAAGGTAATCAACTTAATTAGCAAAATATTCACTCATCTCTTATCGCAGTCCGTTCGTCGCTGTTTATCAACCAATGGAAATCGCCGTGGAATCATTTTTGTTCTAGCTAATTCGTGGGTGTTCATTCATGTGTCCACAGTGCGAGCACAAATCGGGCAACTGTGGTCGTGGCCAGTCGGAAACGAAGTTCTATCTCACCATTCCGGATGACTTCAGGGAGCGCTCGGTATGTTCAATCTCAACCTAACACGGTCGGCATGGCCTAAATTTGTGAACATATACCGTCTGTTGCTACATTATCTATATATTTGCATCAAATCTTTGTTACATTATCTATTTTTAATTCTATATTTTTGTACTTTGCTTTCATCTATATATTGTAATCTATTCTATCAGTTACTCCCATATTTGCATCTTGCTCTGTTATTTCAATATATCCAATTTAGGATCCTAATTTTCATTTCAAGCAGTACATCCCTTGCTTTGCAAGAACAGGAGTAGAAGGAAATCTTGGGCTTTACTTTGCTGATGACTCCCAGGATGTCATATTGACAACGTAGCATGGATTTACAATGACGGTTAGCGTAAAACTTGATAAAGATGGTCACTCCTATTTTAATGCGGACCTTTGGAGAAAAATGTCGAAGTGTTATGAACTGAAAGCTGGCAATAAAATTCTAGTGCGTGCACCACAACCTGGTCTAATTAACATGGATGTTTACTTCCCCAACGTCATCAGCCGATCAAAGTCTGATCGAGGTTAGTGTCCTTTCAACTTTCTCCATGCTGTCATATATTTAAGCAACCAATTGATCACTATTTAAGCAACCAATTGTGATATCATATTCTGACTCCGTTCCTAGGCAGTAACAAATTCTATTTACCAATTTATGTGCACTATATATTCTTCTGCCATGTTCTGAATAAATAATACCTTTCCACCTTTTAAGCAGGATATGTTGGATGCATAGTGAACGATCTGTATGTTACTAAGCGTACCAAATTTCAGTGGAAGGACTTGAAGCATGTCCTAAACTTTGTTGATAATCTGATAGAGATAGCACAGCGTATGAACGCTGGATTTTGGATGGGATTAATTAGACCTATGGTGCAGACACTGAAGAAGACCAATTGTGTGCACAAAACACTGGTAAAAAGTCTTATTTTAATGTTGATGCTCATAAACAATATATATCTTCAATGATATGTTACAATTGTTTTTTATTCTACATGTCAACAGAAATTGCCCCGTGTAGCAATTCCTGGATCGATTTCCCGGCGTGGTCGAATTACACTTCTGCCTGCTAATAACGCCAAAGTGATTGCAAGGTACTGCATTTCCCGCAAAAATGGAACCATTCAAATTAACAAGTTCTCGCTTCTCATGGCAATGCATCCATATTGAAAATTGGAGACACTGTTCTACTCATGATCTACCAAGGCACAGGAGGGCTCTTCCTTTTCATTGACGAGATGTCGAGTCGCCGTGATCAAGCTGCTTCCAGTGGATAGTTGTGGTTGTTGGCCCTCAGCCTCTTAAAATTTGCTAGCTGTTACTATATATGCTAAGTATGTAGATATGGACCATATGGTTGTTGGCCCTTAGCCTCTTAAAATGTGATAGTTGTTCATCCACATTAACTATATGCTGCATAACACACACATCTTGTTAAGTTGAACCGTTTCTGTTGTGTTCCCTAATCGAAAACAGTTCGTCTGAGTTAATCTTATGCCGTATATCGCACACACATTGATCTGGCTGCCCGTTTCTGTTGTTCTACCTCATCGCAAACAGTTCGAATGGATTAACCGTGTGTCCTGCATCGCACACACATTGTTATGGCTGCCCGTTTCTTTTGTTCCGCCTCATGGCAAACAGTTCATTGAACTGAACTGTATGCCCTGCATCGCACACGCAACTAAAATCTGAACTGTGTTTGATGGCTCAGCCATCGCAAACGTTTTGCACCTTTTTTGATGGTTTTTTACACCACCGTTTGCGATTATTGCATCGCACACAGTTTCGGCAAAGGTTCTCTGATCGTAGTGTCGCATTAGCAGTATCCTGTAGTAGTGTGTGTAATGTTTTAAATAGCGAATTCACGACTCTGATGTGGCACTAGCCTGGCTAACAAAACGGCCAACCCACACGGTGGCTCACAACTCGTAGTGTACTGCGAGCCACCCACTATTAGGAAAATGCTTATATATAGAAGTTTACCAGTAGCGTTTGTTTATGACCCCACGCTACTAGTAGTTAGTAGTAGCGCTGGCTAGAAAGAGCACTACTGGTATTCATTAGCAGCAGCGCTTGTTTTCTAGTACCACGCTACTGCTAAGTGTAGCACACCACACCCCCTGATCAATAAATATTAGCAGCGCTGGTCGTCTAACCGGCGCTACTGTTAGTTTAGGATCTATAGCGCCTGTTCACCTAAACGCGCTACTGCTATTTCTTCTATGTGTAACATTTTACCAGTAGCGTGTTTTCCTAGCCCGCGCTATAGGTAGTGCAACACTAGTCGTAGATATTTTGCAAGCGCCCATAACAGTAGCGCGCATAGGTGACCCGCGCTACTGCTATGGCCGCCAGCCACCTACCACCTACCATCTTTCCCCCTTCTTCCTCCCCTCTCTTCTTCCTCCCCCTTCCTTCCTCCCCCTTTCCTTGCACCTTGCTTGTTCCTTTCAATGCTCCCCCTCCTGCCGCTCTAGCCCTCCACCACCCCCCTCTTCTTTGCCCCTCCACCACCCCTCCCTCCCCCTCTTCTTTGCCCTCCACCACCACCCCCTCCACTAATGCCCTCCCTCCCCCTCTTCTTTGCCCTCCACCACCCCCTTCCATTAATTAATGCCTTCCCTCTCCTCTCCCTCTCCTCCCACTATCTCCCTAGCTCTCTCTCTACCTAGCTAGCTAGCTATTTAGAGCCATATATCTAGAGCTACTAGGTAATTAAGAAGAAAGGTGCTCGATATCCCTCTCGACACATAGATGAGCAAAAAAAGTGTTTGTGTGGATAGGACTGAAACTATATATATATGGGCGATATGAGAATATACCGAATTGTGTGTGGCATAATTTGAGTTGCCTACATTGTGTATTTGATGAAATACTGTAGGTGACATGAGTTGCCTATGTTTTGCCGAAATGTCGATTCAATTCCGTTTCGGCGAATATCGGGCAAACTCTATGTCCTATGTTTAGGGAAGGTCATGCCGAATTTTTGTATGAATTTGATCCATGCATGCATACGTGGTTATAATATTTGCTCCATGTGCAGGTGATCATGAAGGTGAAAGGAAGGATGGTGGAAAGATACTGGCAATCTGCTGTGGACGACATGTATGAAAAAAGACTGAAGGATGTTGTATGTCCGTGTTGAAAATGCAAATGAATAGTCATGCTCGACCCCTTTGAAGGTGGTACATTCAAGGCGCACCTGCTCATGCATGGTTTCATGGATGGCCATATTCGGTGGATAAGTGAAGATGATGATGAGGAGGAGGACGTCGACGGGGCAGGAAATAACGACAAGGGGCCACCAGACGAAGAGATGGCCGATTATGTGCCCGAAGAGGAAGACAGCCTCGGAAATGTCGATGGCGAAGAGGCACACTACAAAAAAAAACACTTCCGTGATGATACGTGTTTGTCATAGTAGGTCGCGTTTTTGTCATGCATGTACATCCATGACAAATTTATGACAGAATCAAGATAGTCATACCTGTGCTGTCGTAGAAGTGTTCCATGACATTAACAAAATTATCATCACGGAAGTGTCCACTTCCATGATGATAAATCGCGCGTCACAGAAGTGCTTTCATCAAGGGTGACCGACACGTGGCATCCACCGTAACGGAACACCGTTAAGCTATCGGGTTGGGTTTTGGATCCGATAACCCGTTAACAGCCACGACCAATGGGGATTTTCCACGTGTCAAATCATCATTGGCTGGAGGAAACACGTGTCGGCTCATCGTTGGGACACATGTCATCCACTCATTGGACATAAGGCGCCTATGATACGTCGACACGTGGCACGGCCCATCAAGTTTAAATGGGCCGGCCCAACTAAAGGCCCACAAGATTTTGCGGACCATAATGGGCCGGCCCATCTAAAGGCCCATGAGATTTTGCGGACCATAATAGGCTGGCCCAACTAAAGGCCCACAAGATTTCGCGGGCCATAATGGGCCGGCCCAGGTAAAGGCCCACAAAATTCCTGCGTATCATAATGGGCCAGCCCAGCTAAAGGCCCACGAGATTTCGCCGACACTAATGGGCCGGCCTAGCTGTAGGCCCACAAGATTTTGAGGACCCTAGTAGGCTGGCCCATTAACTGGCTGCCATGTTTTGGGCCAAATGCCGGCCCATATTTGATCCGGTCCATTAATGGCCTGCCACGTTTCGGGCCTAATAATGGCCCATATGAGATCCGGCCCATTAAAAGCCTCCCACGTTCCGGGCCAAATCACGGCCCAGATCAGGTCCGGCCCTTTAAGAGGCTTTAGCCTCAATTATGGCCCATATCAGATTGGGCCCGTTAACTGGACGCTATGCTTTTGGGCCCAGTTGCTAAAGGCCCATTTAGTAATTCGGCCTGATATTAGTTTCGGCCTGTTAAGGGCCCGTTTAACATTTCGGCCCTATATTAATTTCGGCCTGTGAAAAGCCCGTCATATAGTTGGGCCTAACTACGGCCCGGTTTGCATCCGGCCTGCTCGCAGCCGATATCTGATTGGGCCAAACAAGGACTGAGACAATTTTGGCCTATTAAAAGCCCGTGATTTGATTCGCACAATCATGGGCCAGGGTCCATTTCGGGCTGCTGCCGGCCCGTGAGCTGTTCGGCACGTTTCAGGCCCAACCTACTTCTCAGCCTCCTAAAATCCCATTGAGTTTTCTTGCGAAAAGAGGGCCGGGGGTTACTCGGCCTATTAAAGGCCCGAATCTACTAGTGGGCCAGTTTGACGAGGCCCATGATGCGGATCATCCATCGTGATTGCATGATAGCCCGATTATGTACCGTAATTTTACGGTTTGGCCGGTTTACTGCGAAGACAGGATATATATACAGTAAAATAACCGCAGCATCGTGAATAAGAAAAACCTAGACTATACAATAAAGAAATTACGGCATATTACATCCACTGGGCATCAAAGTTCGCCGCTATGATAATAAAGCACAAGCAGACAACAGATTACATACACTGGGCATCAAAGATCGCCACCAGTGCAAATAAACACGCCGACAAAATAATATACAAAATCGATAGCACTTCAATAGAGTTCAACAAAGGTTAGCCCTGCTGGCGAGCTGCAGCGCAACCACCTGAGCAAGATGATGAGACTGCGCTTGTTCAACACTTATATCTTCCTCACTCTGAAAGATAAACAAGCAGACAGATGACAGGTTTTTAACATAAAAGTATCAGTGCTGACAATTCATCACATTTCTTACTGACGAATAAAGTGACACAGTTTAAAATTGCATTAACACAATATGGTATTGTTCAGGTCAACACATGGCAGGAAATGACATTGTGAAGGAGTTGGCAGCTTCACGACACCACTGGATTACAGATCAAGAACTCATAAGTATCAATGGTTAGTGTGCTGTCAATTTATCCCATTTCAGATTGGCAAATAAAGAGACAGTTTAAATAATAGTAGAATGATATGACATTGTTCATAGTTAAGACATTGCAGAATATGACACTGTGTTGTAGTGGGTAGGTTCACCACACCACTGGATTACGGATGAAGAACATAAGCATACATGCAGTGCAAAAGAAGATCACTTGCTCTGTATAGTTTAATTTACATGGTATGAAGAAGGAACTTGGTTGTCCAACTGAAAACTTAAATTGAGAAGGACAAACTTTTGTTTATGAACTACATAATAAACTTTAAACATGCAATTTGATGCAAACACCAAAAATAAACAGCTGTTGCAGTCATGCCTAACCAAATATACACAACAAAGTTTGAAGGCTTGAGAAGGACAAACTTACATTACTGGTGAAGACAGGCTCTAAAAGCCCTTGTCCATGCTGATGGGGGGGGGGCAATTCAAGAAGTTTACCACAGAATCTTCTTCATAAGCATTGCCTTTATTCTACATTTTGTTAAGAGTAAATATAGATGTGATAATATACGAAAAAATGGAGAATATTTAAGATAAGATGAAGAGTGATGCTACATAACCAAGTAGCTATAAATGTATGTGCAGCGTTACAGGCAAAAGGCACAGCCAAGAGCAATGCACAACTAAACTTCTTCAGTACCAACCTTATGGTAAGAGTAAATATAGATCTGATGTGTAGAAAATGGAGGGCAAAGGAGAATAAGCTGCAGAGTGATGGTACATGAACAACTACCTGTCAATATAAGTACACTGATAAAGGACAACATATACTTACAAGAACAATGCAGAGCTAAAAAAATCATTGGCATTGGATATATTCTACACTAATGTAACCATTCATACAGATCAGATAATTTGGAGCAAACAATTGATAAGCAAGCTATCATGCATACTGCTATCACATAATGAACAAGGTATTTATGCAAGTACAGTGATACAGGACAACAGGTACTAACAAGAGCAAAGCAGCGGGCAGCATATTTGCGATATCCTGTCGTTCTTTTCAAACCGGAATTCTTCTTCGAGCAGATTTCCTGCAAAAAAGATCCGTAAGGCACATGCGGAAAAGTAGAAGTTCAAATTGTCATTTGATTTCATAGACAGTACCTCATCCTGGGAACGAGAACAGTGCATAACAAGGTTTTTCCATTCAATGTCTTCTAAATTTAGCACAGGAGACTTCACCGGAAATTCGTTTATAGACTTGCCATCAAAGTGTGATTTCCTCAGGTAACACCGATACTGCTGCAATGCTTCCTTGAAAAGCACAAGCAAGCTTTGCTCGTCATGACTATCCAGATTGACCCTCGCCTAGTTACAACAATGTAATGTAAATCATTGATGTGTTCGATCAGCAGAAAACAGGAAAATAATAACCATGAATAATAGCACTTACACGTAAGTTGGACAGGAAGATGTGAAAATGGTGTTTGTCTTCACTATAATCTTCCCATGATGGGAATATGTAACACCCCGAGAATCATGCTACAGTAACTCTCTGTGATTAAGCTAATCATGTTGCGAAACAGGGCTTGATCACATTTGAATCACATTTCTCTCTAGCTCCTAATTCAAACTTCAATTAAATTTAAAGTGGAAAATAAAAGTTTTCAAAAATTTAAACAAAAATGTTCGGTGGGTGCCATATAATACACTGGTAATTATTGTGGAGAAAACTCCTTTTTAGAAAATGCCTAAGTATTTTAAAATGGATTAAAAGGTGAAAGAAAATAAATAAAAGAAAATGCAAAACAAAACAGAAAACAAAAAGAAACAAAAAAAAACCCCCCACTGGACCTGGCCCAACTGGGCCAACCCCAGGCCCAGCCGGCCAGCACCCTTCCCACCCCCCGGCCGAAAGGCCCAGCTCCACCCTGGCCCACCTCTCTCCCCTATCCACTCCCCAGGCCCCCCCACCGATAGCCACCTCTCACTCCCCCCCCCAAAATATCTTCTCCTCCTCCCTCCCCCCGATCCAGAACGGGATCGAGAGGAGGCCACCGTCGCCGACCGCCCCCGCCGGCCTCGCCCTCGCCTCGCCGGAGCGCTGCCTCGCCGGCCTGCCTCCTCCTCCTCGCCGGGACTGCGCCTCGTCACCGCATCGCCGTCGTCCCCGTCTCCCCCTCGACCCCCACTGCCGTGACCCTGCAGCCCCACGGTGAGGCCACCGGCCTCCGTCGCCCGCCCCCTCTCCCCTCGGTCACCGCCGCCCCGCTCGCGCTCCGGCGCGCCCCGTCGCGCCCCGCCGTGCCTGGCCACGCCCGCACGCCCGCGCGTCCGCGTCGACCTCGCGCCCCGCGCCCCCCCCTTTTCCCCCGTGCGCCCCGCGCCCGAGCTCCGGGCGGGCTCGCGTCCGGCGCGCTCCTCTCCGTGCCGCCCTGCCCGCGGGCTGTGCCGCCGCCGTCCCGTTACAGCCGCTCCGGCCCCGACGCCCTTCCCTCCTTCGGCGACCCCACTCGCACGCCCGCAGCCTCCCCTCCGCCGATCTCCGCCCCGTCGACGCGGAGGCCTCGCCCCTCTGCCCCACCTCCGGTGGCTCGTCGGAGCCCCGCCTCCCCTGACCCTGGCCGCCGGCGCCGGCGTGCGCCGTGCGCGCCCAGCGCCCCGCCCGTTGCGCCCGTAGCCGCAGTGCCACCTGGGCCACTGCCTAGTGGGCCTCGCCCCTCTAGGCCACTACCAGGTGGGCCTCGCCCCACCTAAGCCACTGGCCAGTGGGCCCGACCCCCCTGGCCCAATGACAAACGGGCCCCAGCGCCCCAGAACGTTTTACAAAAAAATAATAATAATAAATTAATTAATTAAAATAAATAAATAAATAAAGAAAATAAAAGTAAAAATAATTTTATTTATTTAATTAATTAATTAACCAAATTAATTAAGTTAATTAATCCTGTTTAAATTGATTAAATAATAATTATTTAATTAAACACTAATTAACCTAAACAGTGAATGATAGGTGGGTCCCACTGGACCCACCTGTCTGGTTTGACTGGTCAGCCGACCTGTTAACCTGCTGACGTCAGCATTGCCTCATGCTGATGTCATAATTCATTTTTGCTTAATTTAAATAATTCCAGAAATTCAAATAAACTTTGAAAATTCATATATTTTAAACCGTAACTCGGATGAAAATGTTTTCTATATGAAAGTTGCTCAGAACGACGAGACGGATCCGAATACGCAGTCCGTTCGTCCACCACAAACCCCTAACCTATCGAACTAGCAACTTTCCCCCTCCGGTCCATCTGTCCGAAAACGCGAAACATCGGGAATACCTCCCGGATGTTCCCCCCCTTCGCCGGTACCACCTACTGTCGCGTTAGGACACGCCTAGCACCGCTCATTTTCATGTCACGCATCGTCATGCTTATGTTTGCATTGTATTTACTGTTTCTTCCCCCCTCTTCTCTCCGGTAGACTACGAGACCGACACTGCTGCTGTCCAGTTCGACTACGGAGTTGACGACCCCTCCTACTTGCCAGAGCAACCGGTCAAGCCCCCCCTTGATCACCAGATATCGCCTACTCTTCTCTATTCTGCTTGCATTAGAGTAGTGTAGCATGTTACTGTTTTCCGATATCCTATCCTGATGCATAGCCTATCCTTGCTACTACTGTTGTTACCTTTACCTGCAATCCTACATGCTTAGTATAGGATGCTAGATTTCCATCAGTGGCCCTACATTCTTGTCCGTCTGTTGTGCTATACTATCGGGCCGTGATCACCTGGGCGGTGATCACGGGTATATACTTATATACTTTATACATGACACATGTGATGACTAAAGTCGGGTCGGCTCGTAGGAGTACCCGCAAGTGGATCTTTGTGGCGGAGCGACAGGGCAGGTTGAGACCACGCAGGTGAGAGGTGGGCCTGGCCCTGGTCGGCGTTCGCGGTTACTTAACACGCTTAACGAGATCTTGGTATTTGATCTGAGTCTGGCCATTTGGTCTATACGCACTAACCATCTACGCGGGAGTAGTTATGGGTATCCCGGCGTCGTGGTATCAGCCGAAGCCTTCGTGACGTCAGCGACTGAGTGGCGCGCGCCGGATTGGACTGGAACGCCACTAGGCTAGGTCTGCTTCCGGCCGCGTACGCAACGTGCAGGTGCGCATAGGGCGATGGGCCCAGACCCCTGTGCGCTTAGGATTAGACCGGCGTGCTGACCGCTCTGTTGTGCTTAGGTGGGGCTGCGACGCGTTGATCTTACGAGGCCGGGCATGACCCAGAAAAGTGTGTCCAGCCAAATGGGATCGAGCGTGTTGGGTTATGTGGTGCACCCCTGCAGGGAAGTTTATCTATTCGAATAGCCGTGTCCCTCGGTAAAAGGACGACCCGGAGTTGTACCTTGACCTTATGACAACTAGAACTGGATACTGAATAAAATACACCCTTCCAAGTGCCAGATACAACCCGGTGATCGCTCTCTAACAGGGCGACGAGGAGGGGATCGCCGGGTAGGATTATGCTATGCGATGCTACTTGGAGGACTTCAATCTACTCTCTCCTACATGCTGCAAGATGGAGATGGCCAGAAGCGTAGTCTTCGACAGGACTAGCTATTCCCCCTTTTTATTCTGGCATTCTGCAGTTCAGCCCACTGATATGCCCTTTTACACATATACCCATGCATATGTAGTATAGCTCCTTGCTTGCGAGTACTTTGGATGAGTACTCACGGTTGCTTCTGTCCCTCTTTCCCCCTTTCCTATCTATCTGGTTGTCGCAACCAGATGCTGGAGTCCAGGAGCCAGACGCCACCGTCGACGACGACACCTACGACACTAGAGGTGCCTACTACTACGTGCAGGCCGCTGACGACGACCAGGAGTAGTTAGGAGGTCCCAGGCAGGAGGCCTTGCCTCTTCGATCGTTGCTACTTTTGTGCTAGCCTTCTTAAGGCAAACTTGTTTAACTTATGTCTGTACTCAGATATTGTTGCTTCCGCTGACTCGTCTGTGATCGAGCATTTGTGTTCGAGCCCTCGAGGCCCCTGGCTTGTATTATGATGCTTGTATGACTTATTTATGTTTTAGAGTTGTGTTGTGATATCTTCCCGTGAGTCCCTGATCTTGGTCGTACACATTTGCGTGCATGATTAGTGTACGGTCAAATCGGGGGCGTCACAAGTTGGTATCAGAGCCAGGTTTCGATCCTGGGATCTGTGGGTTACGGGCCCACGTCGCCATTGGGTGGTACTAGTATCTTTTACTCCTCGACCTTTACTCTGGGACTCTGAACTCTCTTCTACTCGGGTTAAACGAATTTACTAGCTTTAACACTAGGATCCCGTGACCGCATTCACCCCAAAGTTGGATAAGCCATAGTTGTTTCTTAGA
The DNA here is from genome assembly GCF_018294505.1 of Triticum aestivum. NCBI lineage: Eukaryota > Viridiplantae > Streptophyta > Magnoliopsida > Poales > Poaceae > Triticum > Triticum aestivum. The sequence continues at coordinate 459,392,403 of NC_057799.1, forward strand.
ATAGTATTTTGAACAATTCACACACTGTCATTTGACTCCTTTGAAACGTCTTTGCTTTCAGATGGAACCCACGAGGCAGGTCGTTCGCCACACGACGGCCATTGGTGCCTCGGGATCACCTGCAGTGCTAGCTGAGATGATGACCTATCTGGGTTATCGCTGGCACCCTGAGTACACCGTCTACGAGGAGTACCAGGACTTTAACCAGGAGTAGTACCGTGCCATCGTCCACCTCTACTCTCGGGAGTATGACTCCACTACTGCGCTTCACACCGCACATGGAGTTGGTGTGACCATCGATATGGCTGTCCACAATGCTGCCTATGCTACTCTGACACGTCTTCGTGGAGAGTATCGGGAGTTGGACACCTCCCCTTTCAGGCACATTGCTATCGCATCCGATGATGGTGCGGAGGGATACTATACTGCAGCCTACTCCACTGTCACCCGAGAGCCCTTCTACCATCAGAACCTGGTTCTGCATGCTGATGGGCTGGATCGAGCTAACCGAGCTCTTCGCCACGAGATGTACACCACCCGTCAGCACCTTTACCGTGCTCTGACGCTGCTGCACCCCTTTGTCCGATCTGGACAGGTACCGCGTACTGCGATCTACCCAGCCAGGACCGTGATGCCCCACGGTGTCGGTTGGCCAGAGGTGGGAGGCTACTCCCCCGCACTTGGTCCTCTTCTGCCACCTGAGCGTCGGGATCTACACCTGAGTATCCGCGGCCCCCAGTCTGCTGACGTGGAGGGCTATCCGTTGCCTCACTACCAGCTGTCGGGCTACGATTACCTCCACAGTACCTCTTGGGACTGATGTAGGCTTGCTAGTAGTATTAGTTGCAGTCGCCGCGAGCCTGTGTGCCGCCTATGATGTATTAGTCTATGTACTGAACTCTGTGGACTGAACTCTGTGCATGACCCCTTTTGTAAGCTATGCCGACTACTATGTAGTAGCTATCGTGCTCCTATCGTTATGCATGTTTCATCATGAATGATTCTTGTCTTAGCACATATTCTCAATGCCGATCTACCCCGGTTATATATTAGCAGGATGGTTAGACCAGGTGGTCGTGGTCGTGGTGGCGATGCTCCACCACCACCTGAGTACATGGCTGGTATGATCCAACAGTTTGAACTGAACTGCCAATTCATGGAAAATATGTTGGCCCAGTTTCCTCGCCCCAATATGAACCAGCAGCCAGCTCAAGTGACTCTTCAAGATTTCATACGCCTCAACCCAACCATCTACCGCAGCTCAACTCAGCCTCTGGATGCTGATGACTGGCTCCGTGACATCACCTATGAGATGGAGTCTGCTGATGTAGCCCCTGCCAGCTATGTCACCTTTGCTTCCTTCTTCTTGAAGGGACCCGCAGCTCAATGGTGGGACAGCCACAGGCGTACTCTGCCAGCTGGAACAATCATCACATGGCCAGACTTCCAAGCTGCTTTCCGTGCCCGCTTCATTCCTCAAGGAGTCATGGACCGGAAGAAGCGTGAGTTCCGCAACCTCACCCAAGGCAACAAAACTGTCGAAGCTTATCAGCGGGAGTTTCTGGACTTGTCCCGCTATGCTGAAGAAGACATTGCAACTGATGCACGCAGACAGGAGAAGTTCCGTGATGGCCTTCAAGCTGACATCAAGCTCGCACTTCTAGTGCATGACTTTGCTGATTTCTCCACCTTGGTGAACAAGGCCATCAACGTCGAAACTGGTCTGCAGGAATACCAGAGCTCTCACAGGCGCAACCGTGACACGGGCTCATCTTCGGGCTCGCCCGCATAGAAGCGTAAGATATGGATCCCGAACAGCATGTACCGTCCAAATGCATCTGCCCCAAGGCAGACCTATGCTGCACCTCGTCTGCCTCCACCACCATCTAGGCAGTCAAGACTTCCAGCTCCACCATCCCAAGCTCCTGTTCCCACTCCGAATAATGGCTTGTGCTTCAGGTGTGGTCAACCAGGACACCGTGCTAAAGAATGCAACCAGACCCAGAATCAACTGGCCCTTCCAGCAACTGGCCGTGGTAACAATCAGCCCCGCAACAACAATGCTAAGTCTTATGGTCGTGCTCATGCCAACCACGTTGATCTCAACGAAGCTCAAGACCAGCCTGCTACTGTGATGGGTACACTCCTCGTAAATTCAGTACCAGCATCCGTTTTATTTGATACAGGTGCATCGCATTCATTCATGTCAGAAGATTTTGCATACAAGCACGACGTTAAATGTGAGGAGATGAACACCTCTGTATTGGTCAAAACCCCCGTGGGACAGTGTCAAACCTCCTTGGTTGGCATCGATGTCCCCGTGGAAATCGAAGGGCTGGAATTCTATGCCTCTCCCATTATCCTGAAGTCGTCTAACATCGACCTCATTTTGGGTATGGATTGGTTGAAAGCGCATACTGCTTCTATAGTTTGCGCCACTAAGACCGTCCATCTGCTACACCCTTCAGATGAAATAGTTGCTTACCAAGCTCATCTGGTGCAAAATGCCGAGGCAAGGCTCTATGCATTGAATGCATTGAACGCTGCACCACTCGAGGGCATTGAGAACATTCCCGTCATGCGTGAATTCCTCGACGTCTTCCCTGAAGAACTTCCAGGGATTCCCCCTGCTAGAGCTGTCGAATTCATCATCGACTTGAAACCAGGCACCACTCCTATAGCCAAGCGACCCTACAAAATGCCGCCGCATGAACTCCTTGAGCTTAAGGAGGAAATCGACAAATCTCTTCGCAAAGGATTCATTCGCCCAAGTTGCTCTCCTTGGGGAGCACCTTCTCTCTTTGTCAAGAAGAAGGATGGGACAAACCGTTTAGTTCAAGACTACCGTCCTATAAACCAAGCTACCATTCAGAATAAGTACCCTCTTCCTCGGATCAATGATCTGTATGATCAACTGGCGGGTTCGTCAGTGTTCGCTAAGCTCGACTTGAGGTTGGGCTACCACCAGATCCGTGTTCGAGAAGAGGATATCCCAAAGACCGCCTTCGTGACTCGCTATGGTTCATACGAGTACACCGTCATGTCTTTCGGTTTCACCAATGCTCCAGCCACCTTCTCTCGTCTGATGAACTATATATTCATGGATTACCTCGACAAGTTCGTCGTGGTTTATCTGGATGATATCCTGGTATTTTCCAAGAACGAAGAAGAACATGCCGAACATCTTCGACTTGTGCTGGAGAAGCTATGAGAGCATCAACTATATGCCAAGTTCTCCAAATGTGAATTCTGGCTACCGGAAGTAACCTATCTTGGGCATGTCATCTCTAAGGATGGTATTGCCGTCAACCCCGAGCGAGTTCAGGCTATTCTTGATTGGACTCCTCCCAAGAACGTTAAGCAAGTCAGAAGTTTTCTCGGTCTCGCCAGCTATTGCCGTCGATTCGTCGAGAACTTCTCTAAGATCGCCAGGCCTCTGACTAACCTGTTGCATAAGGGTGTCAAGTTCCAATGGACAGACAAATGTCAGGAAAGTTTCCAGGCACTCAAAGACAAGCTGACTTCTGCTCCAGTTCTAGCTCCACCTGATACTAAGAAGGACTTTATCATTTACTGCGACGCTTCCCGTCAAGGATTAGGCTGTGTCCTAATGCAAGACCGCAAAGTGATTGCTTATGACTCTCGGCAATTGCGCCCTCACGAAGAGAACTACCCAGTTCACGACCTCGAACTTGCTGCTGTCATTCATGCGCTGAAGCAGTGGCGACATTACCTTCTCGGTAATCGTTGCGAGATCTTCACTGACCACCAAAGTCTGAAATATCTGTTTACTCAGCCAGATCTGAACCTCCGTCAATAGAGATGGATGGAGCTTGTTGCAGACTTTGACTTGGGTATTTCCTATACGCCAGCCAAGGCTAATGTAATGGCTGATGCCTTGAGCCGCAAGTCTTACTGCAACCACCTCCAGGTTCATAAACTTCAGCCCTCGCTTGTTGAAGAATTCAGGAAGCTGAACCTCCATATTGTTCCTCCGGTGCACTCGCTCCCCCTCCTAAGGAGTTTGGCAAGGTGAACCTCCAGGTTGTTACCCAGGGTTCCCTCAATACCCTAGTTGCTAAACCAGATCTCGAGGACAGCATCAAAAGGCTACAGAAGTATGACTCTGAAGCCCACAAGATTAAGCGCTACCTCGCAGAAGGAAAGCCCTCATTCTTCACTATTGCTGAAGATGTCACCTTATACTTCAAGGGCCGCCTAGTGGTGCCATGTGCAGAGAAAAACCTGGATATGACACAGGAAGTTATGAAAGAAGCTCATGACACACCTCTGTGTATCCATCCTGGTAGTACAAAGATGTACCAAGACATCCGTCAGAGATTCTGGTGGTCTAATATGAAGCAAGCCATTGCTCGTTATGTTGTTGAGTGTGACGTTTGCCGTCGTATCAAAGCAGAACATCAAAGGCCTGCTGGAACTCTGCAACCTATCTCTATTCCTGAATGGAAATGGGACCATGTTGAGATGGACTTCGTCACTGGATTTCCCAAATCACAGAAAGGTAATGATGCTATTCTTGTCGTCATTGACCGACTTTCCAAAGTTGCACATTTTCTGGTAGTCAAAGAAACGATCACTGCTAGCCAGTTGGCAACGCTCTATATGTCCAGGATTGTTTCACTCCATGGTATTCCATTGGTTATCAGCTCAGACCGTGGCAGCTTATTCACTTCAAGATTCTGGGCAAGTTTCCAAGAAGCTATGGGAAACTCATCTGTCATTCAGTACTGCATTTCATCCTCAATCGCAAGGACAAGTTGAACGCGTCAACCAAGTCCTCGAAGATATGCTTCGAGCTTGTGTTATTTCCTTCGGCAAGAAATGGGAGGAATCTCTCCCGTATGCTGAGTTCTCTTATAATAATAGCTATCAAGCTAGTCTGAAGATGGCCCCCTTCGAAGTGTTATATGGACGAAAGTGCCGAACCCCTCTGAACTGGTCAGAAACTGGGGAACGTCCACTCTTCGGTCCGGATATTATCCAAGATGCCGAAGAACAAGTCCGCATTATTCGTGAGAATCTCAAGACTGCTCAGTCACGTCAGAAGGGTCAGTATGACCGTCATCATAAAGACATGGTCTATCAACCTGGCGAAAAGGCTTATCTTCGAGTCACACCTATGAAGGGTGCTCACCGCTTCGGGATCAAGGGCAAACTAGCTCCTCGCTATATTGGCCCATTCACTATTCTCGAAAGGCGTGGAAAAGTGGCATACCAACTGGAGCTACCGCCGAACCTTTCTCAGGTTCACGATGTGTTCCATGTGTCACAGCTCCGCCATTGCTTCAAGGATCCAATCCGAGCTGTGGATCATGAAGTGCTCGAGTTGCAGCAAGACCTCTCCTATAAGGAGCATCCGGTCCGCATTCTCGACCAAGCTGAACGCCGCACACGTCAGAAGGCGATCAAGTTCCTCAAAGTCCAGTGGTCGCACCATTCTGAAGATGAGGCCACTTGGGAACGAGAGGATCGTCTGCGCGAAGAATACCCCGCACTGTTTCCTTCTACCTCCTAAATCTCGGGACGAGATTTCTTGTAGTGGAGGAGATTTGTAACACCCCGAGAATCATGCTACACTAACTCTCTGTGATTAAGCTAATCATGTTGCTAAACAGGGCTTGATCACATTTGAATCACATTTCTCTCTAGCTCCTAATTCAAACTTCAATTAAATTTAAAGTGGAAAATAAAAGTTTTCAAAAATTTAAACAAAAATGTTCGGTGGGTGCCAAATAATACACTGGTAATTATTGAGGAGAAAACTCCTTTTTAGAAAATGCCTAAGTATTTTAAAATGGATTAAAAGGTGAAAGAAAATAAATAAAAGAAAATGCAAAACAAAAAAGAAAAAAAGAAAAAAAAGCCCCCCACTGGACCTGGCCCAACTGGGCCAACCCCAGGCCCAGCCGGCTAGCACCATTCCCCCCCCCCCACCGACAGCCACCTCTCACTCCCCCCCCCCAAAATATCTTCTCCTCCTCCCTCCCCCCGATCCAGAACGGGATCGAGAGGAGGCCACCGTCGCCGACCGCCCCCGCCGGCCTCGCCCTCGCCTCGCCGGCCTGCCTCCTCCTCCTCGCCGGGACTGTGCCTCGTCACCGCATCGCCGTCGTCCCCGTCTCCCCCTCGACCCCCACTGCCGTGACCCTGCAGCCCCACGGTGAGGCCACCGGCCTCCATCGCCCGCCCCCTCTCCTCTCGGTCACCGCCGCCCCGCTCGCGCTCCGGCGCGCCCCGACGCGCCTGGCCACGCCCGCACGCCCGCACGGCCTTCGCCCGCGCGCCCGCGTCGACCTCGCGCCCCGCGCCCCCCTTTTTCCCCCGTGCGCCCCGCGCCCGAGCTCCGGGCGGGCTCGCGTCCGCCGCGCTCCTCTCCGTGCCGCCCTGCCCACGGGCTGTGCCGCCGCCGTCCCGTTCCAGCCGCTCCGGCCCCGACGCCCTTCCCTCCTTCGGCGACCCCGCCCGCACGCCCGCAGCCTCCCCTCCGCCGATCTCCGCCCCGTCGCCGCGGAGGCCTCGCCCCTCTGCCCCACCTCCGGTGGCTCGTCGGAGCCCCGCCTCCCCTGACCCTGGCCGCCGGCGCCGGCGTGCGCCGTGCGCGCCCAGCGCCCCGCCCGTTGCGCCCGTAGCCGCAGTGCCACCTGGGCCACTGCCTAGTGGGCCTCGCCCCTCTATGCCACTGCCAGGTGGGCCTCGCCCCACCTGAGCCACTGGCCAGTGGGCCCGACCCCCCTGGCCCAATGACAAACGGGCCCCAGCGCCCCAGAACGTTTTACAATTTTTTTTTAATAATAATAAATAAATTAATAAAAATAAATAAATAAATAAAGAAAATAAAAGTAAAAATAATTTTAATTAATTAATTAATTAATTAACCAAATTAATTAAGTTAATTAATCCTGTTTAAATTGATTAAATAATAATTATTTAATTAAACACTAATTAACCTAAACAGTGAATGACAGGTGGGTCCCACTGGACCCACCTGTCTGGTTTGACTGGTCAGCCGACCTATTGACCTGCTGACGTCAGCATTGCCTCATGCTGACGTCATAATTCATTTTTGCTTAATTTAAATAATTCCAGAAATTCAAATAAACTTTGAAAATTCATATCTTTTATACCGTAACTCGGATGAAAATGTTTTCTATATGAAAGTTGCTCAGAACGACGAGACGAATCCGAATACGCAGTCCGTTCGTCCACCACAACTCCCTAACCTATCGAACTAGCAACTTTCCCCCTCTGGTCCATCTGTCCGAAAACGCGAAACATCGGGAATACCTCCCGGATGTTCCCCCCCCCTTCGCCGGTACCACCTACTGTCGCGTTAGGACACGCCTAGCACCGCTCATTTTCATGTCACGCATCGTCATGCTTATGTTTGCATTGTATTTACTGTTTCTTCCCCCCTCTTCTCTCCGGTAGACTACGAGACCGACACTGCTGCTGTCCAGTTCGACTATGGAGTTGACGACCCCTCCTACTTGCCAGAGCAACCAGGCAAGCCCCCCTTGATCACCAGATATCGCCTACTCTTCTCTATTCTGCTTGCATTAGAGTAGTGTAGCATGTTACTGTTTTCCGATATCCTATCCTGATGCATAGCCTATCCTTGCTACTACTGTTGTTACCTTTACCTGCAATCCTACATGCTTAGTATAGGATGCTAGATTTCCATCAGTGGCCCTACATTCTTGTCCGTCTGCTGTGCTATACTATCGGGCCGTGATCACCTGGGCGGTGATCACGAGTATATACTTATATACTTTATACATGACACATGTGATGAATAAAGTCGGGTCGGCTCGTAGTAGTACCCGCAAGTGGATCTTTGTGGCGGAGCGACAGGGCAGGTTGAGACCACCCAGGTGAGAGGTGGGCCTGGCCCTGGTCGGCGTTCGCGGTTACTTAACACGCTTAACGAGATCTTGGTATTTGATCTGAGTCTGGCCATTTGGTCTATACGCACTAACCATCTACGCGGGAGTAGTTATGGGTATCCCGGCGTCGTGGTATCAGCCGAAGCCTTCGTGACATCAGCGACTGAGTAGCGCGCGCCGGATTGGACTGGAACGCCACTAGGCTAGGTCTGCTTCCGGCCGCGTACGCAACGTGCAGGTGCGCATAGGGCGATGGGCCCAGACCCCTGCGCGCTTAGGATTAGACCGGCGTGCTGACCGCTCTGTTGTGCTTAGGTGGGGCTGCGACGCGTTGATCTTACGAGGCCGGGCATGACCCAGAAAAGTGTGTCCGGCCAAATGGGATCGAGCGTGTTGGGTTATGTGGTGCACCCCTGCAGGGAAGTTTATCTATTCGAATAGCCGTGTCCCTCGGTAAAAGGACGACCCGGAGTTGTACCTTGACCTTATGACAACTAGAACTGGATACTGAATAAAATACACCCTTCCAAGTGCCAGATACAACCCGGTGATCGCTCTCTAACAGGGCGACGAGGAGGGGATCGCCGGGTAGGATTATGCTATGCGATGCTACTTGGAGGACTTCAATCTACTCTCTTCTACCTGCTGCAAGATGGAGATGGCCAGAAGCGTAGTCTTCGAGAGGACTAGCTATTCCCCCTTTTTATTCTGGCATTCTGCAGTTTAGCCCACTGATATGCCCTTTTACACATATACCCATGCATATGTAGTATAGCTCCTTACTTGCGAGTACTTTGGATGAGTACTCACGGTTGCTTCTCTCCCTCTTTCCCCCTTTCCTATCTATCTGGTTGTCGCAACCAGATGCTGGAGTCCAGGAGCCAGACGCCACCGTCGACGACGACACCTACGACATTGGAGGTGCCTACTACTACGTGCAGCCCGCTGACGACGACCAGGAGTAGTTAGGAGGTCCCAGGCAGGAGGCATTGCCTCTTCGATCGTTGCTACTTTTGTGCTAGCCTTCTTAAGGCAAACTTGTTTAACTTATGTCTGTACTCAGATATTGTTGCTTCCGCTGACTCGTCTGTGATCGAGCATTTGTATTCGAGCCCTCGAGGCCCCTGGCTTGTATTATGATGCTTGTATGACTTATTTATGTTTTAGAGTTGTGTTGTGATATCTTCCCGTGAGTCCCTGATCTTGGTCGTACACATTTGCGTGCATGATTAGTGTACGGTCAAATCGGGGGCGTCACAGAATATATGCACGTAGTCCCTAACAACATTGAAAGCATTGTCTTTTAAATTGGGAGTAAATGGAATGGGGTTCCAATCTGCAGGAATTGGCCGTCTCTGCAGTTGGGATAGGTCTTCGGCCGGTGGACTTGTTGTACTTTTTGCTAGAGTGGGATTTTTCTGTGGTACAGCTGGTGCTATGGCAAATGAAATCGGTATACCTTTTGCTGGAGTGCAGGTCCTGTGTGGTGGGGCTAGTGGTGTGGCCAGTGAAGTATGGGTACAGTCTGCTGGAGTCGGTCCTATGTTTAGTGTCACTGGTTGTACAACCAATATAAGTGGGGCGCTGTCTGATTTCTCCGGCACCACCACGTTTTTCAAGGACTTTGCTGGTGCTCCTTCAGGTTCGGCAATCACCCTCTTCCTTTTTGATGTCTGATGCACAAGAACAGCATTTGAGTGGAAAAACATGGTATGATGACAGATGGAATATGTATTGATAATGGATGGGCATGGCATCTCGAGTTATATGATGAGCAAACTTAGCAGATGGCGGTGCAACAAAGTAGAAGAAATGCAAGACAACATATGTAAGATACGCGCAATCAATAAAACCTTGCCAAATTAGAATAGGCACCTTGATGGGTGAACAGGACAGGCCATCTGCCTTTGACTCCTCGAGGTTAGAATAGTCATTAGGATGATATTCTGAAAAAGAATCAACAGGTGGGGAGCGTATGAGTTTCATTGCTTCCAGAATGGCACTCAATGCCTTGGTGCTAATTTTGTAAGTCATTGCAGTGTTCCACAATATTCTTCTGATGCGCGGATTCTGATATTCACTGTAATTGCGTATAATATCTGAGAACCATGAAAACAGAAATAGTTGTGAGATTATCTTTGTAATGCAGATGATATTCTAATATAGGGGCGCCCCTTTAAACACTTGTGTGCTATCACTGGATTCTGATGAGAGAGCTCATCTGTGCTGTAATATGGTGCGTGCATTTATATAATCTAGCACAAGTACACAACAAAATAGGCTCCAGAAGTAAGGATAGCTGGCAGATGATAGGTTCATAATATACTATATAGAGAGTTTATTGCCAAACCATGATAACAAGAGCACACAACAACTAGGCAGATCATAGTGTACATAACAGGGGTACACCATAACCACGATATATAAATCGAGAAAGTGGAACTGGCTTGAAAATACGGTGTTGTATTGCCGCTAGTAATTGAAAGCCTATCGATCACGTAGAGGCCAGCTCTATCAGCTGTTGACTGCAGATGTCCCTGCGCCCCTTCCTGATAAGGAACATACTGTACGTACTAAATACAGAATAAACAAAGAGGAACATGTTAAAGAACAGAAGAGGAAGCATATTCTTGAGGTTCCGCTTCATTGCATACAATGTTGGTTGCCCACTCATGATGAATCACAACGCCCAAAGAAATGTAATTCCATGTTGTCTCTCTATATGTGGCAATTTTGAACAAGAGTCATTAGGATCATATTCTGAACAAGAATCAACAGGTGGGGAGCGTATGAGTTTCATTGCATCCAGAATGGCACTCAATGCCTTGGTGCCAATTTTGTAAGTCATTGCAGTGTTTAGCTTCAAGAGTGGACTGCTGCTAGTGCGACACAAAGCAGCTACACAGATCATAGTGTAGATATAACGGGGGAAACCGTAAGCATCAGAGTAAAATCAGCAAAGTGGAACTTGCTGGAATATATGTGCTAGTATTGCCGGTACGGCTAGAAAGGCTTCGGATACCAGCTCTCTTCAAGTGAAGGTGCGGTACTGTTAATATCAGTGTTACTCTCAAAGGCGACACAGCTCCCCGCATTTCCTTGCTATTCTTATAGGATTCAAGTGGGCAGGTGACTACAAATCCTATTCCTATGTTTACAAGATCCTACGAATCAAAGAGGCTCAAAGTGTCCATCACAACCGACCGTATAGACCTCTACACTGCAAAAGTCCCTGCTCTTCTTCAGTACAAGGAACATACTGTACCACTATCATACTCCCTCCGTTCCAAAATATTAGTCTTGGTAGAGATTTCCACTATGGATCACATACAGATGTATCCAAATACATTTTAGAATGTAGATTCACTCATTTTGCTCCATATGTAGTCCATGGTGGAATCTATACAAAGACTTGTATTTAGGAACGGAGAGAGTACATATTAAAGAAGAAGGGAAGAGGAACATGGTAAAGAAGAGCAAGCAGATTTTGGATAATAAAATGTTGGTTGCGCACTGCCCACACATGATGAACCAGAGCGCATTAAGAATGCAACTCCCAGCTGTCTCTCGACCATTTCAGGTGGTTGGATGAAGATCCTACGTCTCCTAACCCATCTTCTTCCTCGTCTCTGATTCTTCCCATACAGAACACCGCACGGGCTGCCGGCCGGACTACTGGCCCCCGCCGCCTGTGTTCCTCCGCCACCCCCACCCCCACCCCCGCCCCAACCCCCACCCGCGTCGAGTTTTTTTCGTTCGGCAAGGCCCCACAACCACCCGAGCCCCTTCGTTCGCACTGGCGAACTCCGGCGAGCTCTGAAAAATCGACTGACCCAATTTTGAAATTTAGTCTACTGTGATTTAACTAGTGTGGAATATAAAAGGGGAAAACCATAAGCATTGGGAGTATAGTGTTGAGCGTGCCATGGCGGATCTGAAGGTGCAAACCGGACAAAGGCAACTTCGCAACCAAGAAAAGAAATCAGAGTAAAGCAGTGGCGATCTATTTTCTTGCTGCGATAAATAAGTTGAGCAGATACGAAAGAGTACCGCCTCTGGTGCGGCGCCGTGTACGCATCTGCTGAGAATTTGACGGTGCTGCGGTAGCGATGGCTGTTGGTGGCGTGGAAGCAGATCTAGGAGGGTAGACGGTGGCGGCGGGGCGCGGTGGACGAGACGGTCGTAGGAGCGGCACCGGCAAGGTGGACGACGGCGGGGATGAAGCGATAGGACGGGATGCAAGGATCCCGGTCCGAAGCCGTGGATGAGAGAGGTCGATCTCTTGTAATGGACGGCGGCGTCGGGGTATCAGCTCCGGCATGGTGGAGGAGGACGGCGGTGGATGGGGTGGCGGACGGCGACGGACGGAGGATGGTGGGGTGGAGAGGGTGTTTTGGTGCCCACGGAGTACGAATGGGGAAAAGGGAGGTAGAGAGGAAGGGGAAACCATGTATTCAGGGCGCGCTTGTCTCAAATGCGAGGAAATTTACAAACTTATCCCCCGTTTCAAATTTCTACTACATCACAGCAACATTAGTCGGTTGGGGATAGGACGGTAATCTCGCATACACCGAATATTTGCCGACGAGAGTTTGTTTTTGGCGCCCACCGTGTATGAATATGAATCGGGGAGGGAGTCGATTTCGGCCGAGGACACACTGTGTTTTGGCGCCCACCGTGTATGAATCCGGGTGAGAGGCGGTTACGTCATGTTTGGGTGAAATTACAAACCTACCCCTATCGAAACCTATAGAAATCCAGCAAATAGGCTTTGCATGGCAGGGATAGGCAGTAATGATTTCCATCTCGCAGATTTTGGCTTCGGGCGGTTACTGCGACTTTCCCGGCTTCGCTCAAATTTTGCAGAGTGCACGTTTACCGTGCCAACTCAATTCGAATCCCGTTTGTATTCTATTTTTTCGGGCGGGATCCATTTTCAATTGGAATTACATTCTATATACATCATTTTTTATATATACTTTCAAAATCACAACACCATTTGTACATAAATATGGTTTACAAATAGCATCATCTCAGATTCATAAGGTTGTATCCATCAATTTGGATTTTCAAATATTTGAAACCACTTTATGTTGAAATCCAATGTATGCATTCCTCGCTAACTGTCTCCAATTAATGTGTGTTTCATGCGGGTTTTTTTACTTCTCAAACATGTATAATGTGTTTCACACACACAACATATAGTGTAATCCCGTTTAGACATTAATTGCATATAAACCATGCATTGTTTGTAATTGAAGAATATATGGATCACCAATATTGATAAACTATATAACATTACACGTGTGCCCAAATTCAAATGAATATGCACGTTTGATACACCAATTTGCGTTATGATATTATCGATGTCGTGATCTCCAGTTTAAATATTTGAATCCCCTTTAATCCAGATATTCGTCTCATATAGCTATCACTCATGCTTATATAGGACTATCTCTCTGGACCTGTACGCGTTCATCGTCTCTCAGGTATCTCTCGTGCTACCTGTATGTCGACAATGATCTTTCATCTTCGTAACACACTGACGGTACTCTCTCCCTCGACCTTCATCACTCTATCTCTCTCTAAGTATATCTCGCTCCCTACTATGTGTCTCTAACTATGATTCTCCATGTGGAATCTCTTTCTCTCACACAAACACAAAACTTTGTCTCCCGGGGTCTCATTTCTCTCTACTATTCCCATGTGTGCCACTCGCACACCCCTCATACAGAGATGTCTTTCACTCCTTAGATATGAGAACCTACGGCTCTTCCTCTTCAATGTCTCTTTCTCACACACAAACACAAACTCTATCTCCCAGGGTCTCATATTTCTCCATTGTTCTCTTGTATGTCCCTCACACACACCCTCTCTCCCTAGAGATATTTGCATTCCCTAGTATGTCTCTCTAGCTATCACTCTCGTTGTGAAATATCTTTCTCTCTCGCAGACACAAAACTCCGTCTCTCTGGATCTCATTTCTCTGTGATATCTGTTTGTATGTGACTCACATGCACCCTCTCTCTATCTCTGTCACACCCACACACATAACCCAGCCTTCTGATCCACTCGGCTCCTATCTCTAACGCACACTAGCTAGCATCTTTATCTTTTTATTTATCTGTTTCTCCATCAACCTTCTTTCTCGCCCTCACTCTTGATTCCTATCACGCACACTACATATGTTTCTCTCTACATGCAGTCAAGTGCCCTCTCACACACATATATAACTTCACCCTTTGAACCACCCGACAGTCATCTCCAACACCCAAACTAGCGGATGTCCCTCTAGCTAGCATCTCCATCTCTGTATCTATCTGTAGTTTCTCCGTCAACATTTCTTTCTCGCACGGAGTCTTGCTTCCTATCACCCACACTATATATGTCTCTCCATACATATGCATTTATAGGTTGGTCTCTTTTGCACAATCGTTGCGCCTCACTCCCTCTGCTCGCCATAGATGCATGCTCCAGCCCACGCCACTATCACTTAAAGACAAAAACACATGCTCAATTGTCGGGCCTTCTTCCCTGCATTCTCACATGCATGCATATTGTCATACCGATCCGTCTCTCCCATGTTGTTGATCTTATGACTTATGTCTTCTTTCTTTTATCTCGATCATGCGCGCGCACACACACACATCCCACATATACATGTATACCTCTCACACATGCACGTTCAAGGTCTCTATGTCTCCATACGTAGTTAATTACCCTCAACCCTAACGCCACATCGAATTGCTCTCTTCTTGTGTGCACATAACTTCCGCCTGGATGGGTAAAACACACACTCACACTTAACAATCTCCTTGTAGCTACCCCCTCTCACTCTTCCCCTATATCCCCGAAACCAATAAGACCATACCTTCATTTAATTCCCGCCTACATGCACCATCGATATATAGTAGTCTTCCTCGGTGTCTCTCGAACAAACACGTTCTCTCGATGTCGACTCCTCTCACGCGCACACACCTTCTCTTCCCTCTCTACGGGCATTTTCTCTCACGCACCCCATCGTTGGTGGCCTCTGCCATACACATCACCTCTCTATGATGAAGCCATGCACACTTAAATTACATCCGCCACAGAGGACCCCGCGACACACACACACACTAAGACTCCATCTCTCTCTCACACACACACACACACAAACACACACACACACACACACACACGCACGCACGCACCCCCCACACACACACACTAAGACTCCATCTCTCTCTCTCTCACACACACACAAACTAAGACTCCATCTCTCTCTCTCTCCTCTCTCTCTCTCACACACACACACCACACACACACACTAAGACTCCATCTCACACACACATGCTCTAGGAGGAGCATTTGTTCCGACCACCCTTCATCCAACCTTACCCGTATGATAAACAATCACCTTTATTTACTTGCATAAAATGGACAAATTCCACTTTACTTTAGTAGTCAGCAAACTTATCATCTGTACCCTTATAAAAAAACGAGTTGGCGGTGATGGTGTGCCTGCCATCTTGTAATACATACCGTATGATCTATATCTGAGGATATAAAGCAAACTATGATAATTTCACAAAAGATACCCGCACCTCTCTCCACATCATTATCTCCCGCAACCTCATTGCTCAGCAATTAAAAGGAATAAGTCTCTGGAACAATCTAGCATGCATGGTGGCCGCTGCCGCCTGCCGGCGCCGTCCATCCCCATGCCTCCGCCCATTCCGACCACCAGTCACCACCACGCTCCACTCCTCCTCGCCTTATCTCTCATCTTTCATTTTTTCGATGACATTCTCAAGATACCAGTTTTCCGATAAAATTCTCGAGATATCATTAGTTTTTACACATGGGATTACTCCTGCATGGGTCAATCACAACAGGTGTTCTGTAAAAAAATGCATATTGATGTTCCGTGCAATGCACGAAAATCTTGCTTGTAATTATATAACGCAAATCACGAGCAGGAAGTGACATTTTTTTGACACAACCACGTTAACATGGCCACGTAAATCACTAGCTAAAGTAAATACCATTATACTTATATCCCGATGCAAAAGGTTGAGTACATGTCCGAAGAGTAGAGTCACACACACGCACTCTGTCTCTCAGAATCTCTCTCACACACACACCAGTTACGTGACGCCCACTTAAGCAGACACGTATGTTACAATTTGTGCACCCGCGGGTACACGTGATGCTGCGCACTTATTTAAGCCGGAAGGCGAACCCAAACAATAGCTGCATTCATTCCCCTCCCACCGCCTCTTCTCTTGTCGCCGTCGCCCGGTAGCCATGGGCCGGCCGAAGGTAACAACATACGCCATACTCCCGCCGGAGCGGCGCTTTAATATGGAAATTTTAGTGGTCATGCATGCATCTTTTTGTGCTAGCACTCCTATATAAGGGTAGACCGGTTGCTTCCCGCGGACGTGCGCGAGCAGTGGAAGAGGAAGGAGAAGGGAAGCGGGTTGTGGAGTAATGTTTTTTTACCACAATTTCTTAGGAAACTGAGTGCAATAATTGAGTAGTTTTGCAAACTACCAGTACTACACCTGAAACGGTTCAAAACCTATACTCCCTTGCCAGCGCGCGCTTCTCGCGTGAAACGGTCAGCGTCGCCCTGGAGCGTCAGTGCCGCATTAATGCCCGGCCAGAGCGGAGGCAACCTCTCACTGGCGCCGGCTTTGAAGTGGCGCGACGGCCGAGAGAGCGCCGCTTCCCGGTGCACGCGACTGCTCCGCGTCAAGACTGGCCATAGGCCCTGTTTGGATCCATGTGTTAGAGTTAGTTTGAGCTAGTTGGGGCTCAAATAGCCCTAAAGTATCCAAGCATGAGGGTTTAAATTGGAGCAAGTTGCACCGAACCCACCAAAAAAAACTATCCCACCCAAGAGGTGCTAACTGGAGATAGTTCTCATTGGGACCACTGAAAAATCACTTTTCTCTCCCCATGAAGTGCATTTATTGTCAATCTAACCCTGTCAACCAAACACCTCTTTGGCTACAGTTAGTTCAGGGTTAGTCATGAGTATCAAACAGGAGCAGTATAGGACATGCAAGTTGCTCAAAGCATACAGGCAAATTCGTAAGTGAAAGGATTTTTTTTCTTTTTGAAAACGGAACGTGAAAGGATTTTTTTAGAATGCTCTTGGCATGTCGCTAACATGTGATAGTTAACCGACCTCAATAGACGGCAGAAACGCCAGCCCGCCGCACTTTGATAGAGACGAGGAGGGAGAAGCGATACAGGCTGCTGGATTACTAGAGATAGGTGTCGCACGGAAGCCGAGAAATATGGTGATAGCGTGGGTTAGCCATGTGCTAGTATGATGTAACTACACTGGGCTGCCGTGTTTCGTACTCTTCCAGTCCACTGTGGAGATGATTGGTTAATTTTATATCGCAGAATAATATTAAATATTATGAGTGCAGACGCTCCACCACGAGGTTCCTTGCTCCTTCTCGGTCGTCCGGAATCTATGTTCTCCCACTCTATTTTTTTTACGTGAGCTTTGTTCATCGTTTTGCCAACACGCGAGACATCTAGCATCAAGGTGCACGTGTTATGCAAGGATCATTCCATCTATATGAAGAACACGTGGGACTGGAACTACGAGACGGACATGTACCCAGGAGTGGACGTACGAACCTGAGTAATGTAGTGCAGTAAGTGAAGTAGAAAGGCACAAATGGTATGAACATGCATGGCATATAGGGTGTGTTTGGTTGCGTTCTCGTCTCAGCATAGTTGTTCCCTCTTCATGCATGCTCAACTCAACACCCCTCTTCATGCATGCTCTCTTCATGCATGCTTCTAGTGTATTTGTGCTAAACTAGTGTGGACTCATGCACCCTCCATACACTCTACCAAACACCCAAAAGTAGGTCGAGAAGGTAACTCTTGGGCGGCATTTGTCTCTTACTATGTACTACCACTAAATGTTGTACGTGCAATGCACAGTGATGTTATGGAGTACGTGCCTAAGTACTCTACTACTACTATATTAGTTGGAGGCACATATTAACTTTTATATTTGTTTACGTGTATGCCCCGAGACCTTCCAACTAGACGTGTCTTTCTCTCCAGGTCTCACTTTATATCGTTCATACCACTAAGTACTACTACGTGTGGTCTCCGACCCAGAAGTGGAAGAAGTGGAGACGCTCTACCACGCTGTTTTTTTACGCTGGGCTCTACCACGCTATTCATGTCCCACTCCTTTCGCTGACGTGTGGGACATCCAGCACGTGCCGTGTTTGGCACCCTTCGTCATAAGAGTTGAAACACTAGCATTCATCAGAAATAAAAAATAATTATAAATCGGCAATGATACTATGCCACGCGGTTTCCTTGCTCCTTGATATCGGAAAGAATACTTCCGTTCGCCAACATGTGGGACGTCGACCATCCTGGTCCACTTGCCATGCACGCAGAACTCCAAGGGAGAGTCACCCTGGTCGTCGCGCCACAGTAACAATGACTAATGAGCCGTCAAATCACAGGCCCACTTCCCACTTTGAAGTTTCTCGGGCGAAGGAACCATCATGACTTCGTTGAATTCCACTTCTTGAAGAAAACTACTATACCAGAAGTACTGCTAGCCACAGTAGTTACTCCAACAGAGGCCTCCTTTCGTTCATAGGATAGGAATATGAAAATCATAGGAAGTGAGATGACATGCATCTCAATTCCTATAGAGAAAGAGATGCCATTTGATGCTTAGGATTGGAATTTTTCCATTTAGTCTAGGCTAATGTACTGGTAATTTGCTCTAAAAACTACAGTAGTAACTAGTAGTATTGGTACATGCTCGTACCCAGACACAGACACACACACTAACTACTAGTACTACTACTTCTCACATGCTGGCCAGACGCCGTCGTTCTCCTTCCTGGCTTTGTCGGCGACACCCCACCGTGCTTGGATCTCCGCCGACCTCTCCGCAGCAGTGCATGCGTCCTTTTCTTTCTTGCGGCGGCGGGCCTCTCTTTTCTTGAGTGCTTTCTGACTTTTCCGATCCCTTTGTGCGACTTTGGCCACCTCTTGCTCTACCGCCCATTCGGCCTTGGCATCTTCAAATTCCTCCCACATAGTTGTGAGGTCGCGAGCAGCGATGAACTCGGCACGGCGGGATGCCATCGCTTCCCTACCATTTTGTGTGCGGTCGTGGGCGGCGAGGAACTCGGCGCGGCGGGATGCCATCGCTGCCTTACCGGTTAGTGTGCGGCGCGGTGGCATGAACGACGCTTGGTGAGAGCTCTGGGGTGGAGTGGCCGGACAACCGTATAGTGCATTGGTTTGTCAAGAGCTCAAGGACAGAAGACGAAGCAAATTTGGATTCCCCTTCAATCCTGCTCATTTATTACCAAGTAAAATGCATTGGCGGTCATCGAACTTGTCTTGATAGCTCACTTTGATCATTGTATACGAGATATGGTGATTATACGGTCACTGGCTCAGCGTATAGCTCTGTATTTGTCTGGTTGACCAGTCAAACAGTCTGCATGCGCCTCATCAGCTCGTGTTCTTTATCTATCTACGCAGGCCTACCTGTCAATGGAGAAAGAAATACTGTAAAAACCAAAATTATGCGTATGTGGGGAATCAAACCACGGACTCGTCGCTGCAATGCACCCTCGTCAGCCAAATGAAAATGAAATACTTTGCGTCAGACACTCACGCTCACGCTGTCAAAGCATTCTAATGCATGCACGTCGCCCTTTAAATCAAAGTCCTGCTCATGGCGCAACGCAAACGGAGAGCCCATCACCTGCGCGCCCCGGCGGTGCCTGACATTACTGTTTAGACGTTTGATGGAGTCCTACGCGAACGCCGAGCATGTATTCACCTGGCTCAACACCAACGGTCATACTCGGACCGCCTTGCTCATGTATATCGTCCATCACAACGACAATCTATAAAATAGCCTAAGCTAGAAAGGCTACTATGGTAGTATGGTACGGAGTATGTACTATCGTGAGCGACCGATCTTAGTGCCACTGCACACCGAAACCCCTTCCATCGCTAGCGCGCGCTTCCCGCCTGAAACGGTCACCGTCTCTCCAGAATGTCAATGCCGCATTCACCGGACTTAACTGCAGGTGCAATTGGTGTGTCACTGACATGCGGGCCAGATGCCCGTTGGGCCCACATGTCAGTAACCCAAATGCATCTGCAGTTAAGTCACTGAAGCAGCGTCCGTATTCACGCCCGACAAACCTACTCCGGTGCCAGTTGTCGACCCGTCTGCCGCGGCTCATTGCCATTCGCCCGCTATATTAACTTGAGCCCCAGCTCCCAGCCATAGCCAAAGACCCACACTTATTCTCCTCCGGTCCCTTCCTTCTGTCGGACCACTTCAACCATGGCCTCCTGGCGCTCCGAAGCTCTCTTGGACATACTGTCGCAGGAGCAGACGAGGGACATCGGCGGCTCCGCTCCGGGCGCGCTCCAAAGCTCTCTTCGACGTACTGTCGCAGGAGCAAACGAAGGAGATCGCCGGCACCCCCCCCCGGCCGCCCTCCGCCGGCACGACCACGAAGCCGGCATGCGTGCGCGGGCGTAGCCGGCAGCGAGGAAGAGTAGTACACGGTAAGTCGCCGCCGCTCTGCAGGAGGAGGTTATCGAGGCGGATGAGGAGGAGGCAAAGGCAATGGCCGGCTTTCTCGGGTTCATGGCCGGACATGGTGGTCGGGCGCCGGCGATCGTTTAGATTAGGTTTATAGTAGGTTTTAGTATGGTTTATGCGAAATATGTAATGAATTTCATCCAGTTTGTAGGAAAAGTTTTCGAAATGTAATGAATTTCATCCGGTTAATTTGAAATTTGCTTTGTTTGCACGACTTTCGTCCGGTTAGTTCATATAATTGTCGAAAGGTATGCGGGCAGCATTGGATGGCATCCATCAGTGTCCTCGGACAGATGCCGGTGTAAATTTGTGGGCCAGCGCTGGAGATGCCCTAACTATCATGCTATAATCGCTAACAATCCTCCATTATTTGGCAGGGAACAGTTATCCCTCGATCAAAATCAGATCCACGGTGTTTCGCACTCCTCCCACGTAAGAGTGTAAACTCTTGCTTACATAAAAATGGAGCAAGTGGATGGCACTGTAGCACGTCATATCACTCGAACTAGCCCGCCTAACGAGCGGGAAAGCACCGCCCTCGTCATTTTGTTCTGGATTTCTATCGATCGATCGCGCAAAAATGTAACGCTTTGCAAGTTCTAAAGGAAAAGGCGGCACACTTACGACTCGTACGCGTCGCAACCCCGGCAGTCTGGCTCGCACGTCGCTCACCAGAGGGGACACGCGTTTTCTTGCAATTTCACTGACATGTGGGACCGTAATTGAATAAACCATCGATAGCCGAAATCTAATCGCTCGGCGGACGTCGGCTGAGAAGAGAGAAATGGGGGAGGGAGAAGAGATCGCCCACCCGCCGCGCACGGACTCCAAAAATATATGGTGATAATGTGAGGTGGGCCATGCTGGAGTCTGGACCGCTTCCGGAGCCCGCTCTCACCGCCCTGGCCCCTCAAGACGCCAGCTGCCCGCCGCATGCGTGCATAGCAAGTAGTACTCCTTATGTGGAGGAGAGAGAGGCATTGACAAAGTCAAGGAGTGGGCTCTGCAAGAGCCCGTCTCTACACGTGCTCCTAAGTATAAAAAATAATTCTAAAAAAAGGCATAAAAAATTGTGTCTTAAAAAAGAAAGGTAAAAAACATTTGAGAGGAAATAGATAGAGAGAAAGTGAGAAAAAAACAGTAACCTGGGCATTACATGAGGAAGGAGGGAGTGGTGCACATGCCAAGTTCACTGGGCTGCCGTGTTTCACACTCCTCCGTCGTAACAGTGGAGACAATAGCTTTCATCAAAAATAAACAATGAATACTCGTTGCTCGTCCTCTATATCGGAAAGAATACTTTCATTCGCCGACATGTGGGATGTCGACCATCCTGGTCCACCTGCCATGCACAAAATTATCCTGGTCTACCCCGGTCGTATCGCAGGCCCAACCTTTCCCACTGTAAGTTGTTCGGACGAAGGAACCATCATGACTTCGTTGAATTCCGCTTCTTCAAGAAAACTTACTGTACCCGCAATACTGCTACCACACGCGAAGACTGGACGGCACTGTACCACGTCATATCACTGAAACCCATTGGGCCAAACTAGCCCGCCTAGGTCATCTATTTCGGAACGGAGGGAGTACGTCTCTGCACCGCTATGATTTTGTGTTGCACGTTCTCTATACTTTTGCTACGATTTTCCTACCCTATGAACCAAATGAGGCCTGAATGTATGTCAACTATTGTCTGATCGATCGCTAAGCCTACAATTTTAGGAGCTAGGGCTATTGGTCGATCAATGATGGATAAGTATAAGCGTACCACGAGCTCATCAGCCCCAACGTTTCTCTTTGGTGAGTGTTTTGCAAGTACTATAGCTCGCACAGTAGCTAGCCTACTAACACCAAGAATCATCAAACAAGCCCTGCTGATATGATAAACAGTTCAAACTTACATCTAAGCATGCCATATATTACATCAAAAGCTGGTGAGGATACATCTGTTTCCATAACTCGGAGAGGGTTCGCATGATTCATCGCATGATTCACTATCAAACAAAAGTAGCAAGATCCGCCCACACAAGACAGTGCACTAGCCCTAAGATGGTTTGATAACACGCATCGTTCTGGTAATTAAACACAGGGCAATGCAAACTACCCTGAAGGATCAGCACGACCAACTATTTCTTGTCATCGATCTCTCGGGCAATGACCACAGCACGGACAGTGGCATGGGAATCGATTTCTGGGGCGATGTCCACAGGACTGACCGCGACATCGGAATCGATCTGTGGGGCAATGTCCACAGGATGGACAGCGGCATCGGAATCGATCTCCGGGGCGATGCCAACAGGACGGGCCACGACATCGGAATCATCAAGGACGTCCACCGGCACCTACACAACCCTAACATATTAGCAAGCACATTGCAAATAATCAAAAACCACAACTATGGTAATAAGCCATTATTTTTTACCTTGTGTAGCTCACCGGGGGATCTCATCCCTCCGGGGGCCATCTCCTCATCCTCGATGGGGGCCATCACCTTGCCAGGGGAATACTGCTTCTCAACGGCGACTATCTCCTCAAACTCGGTCTTGAGCCTCACATAGGTGGCAATCAGAGTTCCTGGGGTAGGCACAGTGGGGCCCTTGCTGTTCTTCCAACTTTCTTTGAGGAGTTCGCCCGCCAACGTCCTCAACTCTTTGGCCAGTGCTTGTTTCTTGGAGTTCTTCGTCTCCATGGGTTGGCCCGCCAACATGGTCAACTCGTTGGTTGGTGCTCGCTTCCTGGAGATCGCTGTCTCCAGTGGGTTGCCGCCGGCAACTCTTTGCCTAGTGCTCCAGGATCCATCAATGAACTAACAAACAAAAAGCAATAGAAAGGAAACCACAATCGCAATGAAAACGGGAAAAGAATAGGATGTGAGAATCGGTTGGTGCTTCGCAAAAAGAAGATTCTTGGAATGAAAATATAGCAGCATAACTGATTCACCCACCTTTCCTTCATCGGTACAGAAGAAAAATGGCAGAAGTGAGTAGCCTGGAGTGAGGTTTTCTTCAAGAAAGGGGAGAAAGGGCTTGAACGAACGTTCCAGTGAAATGATGGTTGCTTCGTCCAGTCCAACTTGGAGGCCACCTGGTAAAGGTGTGGGTTTTGTGATATGACGGGTCATGACGGCCACACCGGGATGACAGGTGAGTCTCGACTGTAGGACCTCGCTATGATTTGGTGGATGGCACGCGGGCCCGGATGCTTTGAAATGTCCCGCATGTAGATAGAGCGGCTAGTCATATAGGAGTGCTCAATATTGTGCACCGCGACCAAGGCGGAGAGGAAAACGAGAGAACTACGTAATTAATGCATGAGTTTAATTAGGGTAGTTTTGTAAAGTACGAGATACATTCCTCCAATTGCAAAATGCCTTGGTTCATGAGATTTGAGATTTGAGCCCGATAAAACAGAAGGGAGGGAGTACTACACATGGTGTAGTCTAGTCACTTGTTGAAATCTCTAGAAAGGCAAATACTCCTTTCCGGTTTACAGGGCTATACTACTCCCTCCGTCTAGGTGTGTAAGTCATCTTACGAAAACCAAATAGTCCCAAAACACTTAGGCGCGGTGCATTAACTTCTACCTTGTTTCTTGTTTCTTGACATATCAACCAATAAGAGATGAGAGGTGTGCATGCTTTTAATGACTTGCAATAGCTAGTTCATTGCATGCAATGCTATTAATTAGCAAATAAACATTGGTGACCCCAGGAGGAAACGGTGCTAAGCGCGTGGACCTATGCAGAATGACTATCAACCAATGGATAATGGAGTTTAATTGTTAAACAATAGCAATTTTGTCTCATGCAAGAGCCTGGCTAGTACTCCAAGGAACCGCACCATGCGAGCGTTCGCAACTGCCACGTTCGGGTTGCGCTTGGCTCTTCGCCTCTTCGAGAAGACGAACAATGATGTTACTCCTACTTCTACAGTATCGAATCCACTGCTGCATGTCCGTCCACCTCGTGCGGGAGGGATAGCGTGTAGCGAAAGCTTCTACTTACTGCTCCTGCCTTTGCGTCTATGACAGGTGGGCCCAACAGGTGGTTGGCCCTCCTGTCATGCAGCCAAAGGCAGGTGCAGTTAAGGCACCGGAGCTCATTCCGCGAGGGAGAGGGCGTTGTAGTAATAAAATTTCTCGGTCTTGTACGAGTTGATGCAACACATCAAAGCACTACACTCGATATAAGTCTTTTTACACATTTAAAATGGGCTACTTCGTATGTAGGAGTAGACATATTCTGCTTCGTATGTAGTCACTTGTTGCAATCTCTAAAAAGACTTATATTTTGAAACGGAGGGAGTACAACGCATGCATGCATGCTGTGACTTTCCTTTTGATACTTGCATGTGTTGATTTGATGCACCTTGCCAAATTTTGACTATAAATTTAACTAACCAAATTTTCATGCATGTCACAAAAAAATACGGGGCTGTTTGGATTGTGACTATGTTTGTCTTATGTTGCCACATTAATTTTCCCACACTTGCCTAACCTGAGTTGCTCAAATTGTTAGACACACTTTGGCTTGCCTAAGTGAATCTTGCCACAATTTTTGTGTCTATGACATGTGGGGTTCACTGCTAATAAAAAAATTCTTGTCCTAGGTGTGGCTTATAAAAAAGACTTATATTTAGGAACGGAGGGAGTAGAAAATATAAATAATAATGCATGTTGGGGCAACCCACGTTTCCGCTAATTTTAGCCGTGGGCTTGTTCACAATTTTTACGAGGGGTTGGTTGTTCATTTAATGGAGGGACTTGTAGTACCAGACTTGAACAAGACAAAGTGCGACCTGGCACACCGTAACACCACTTGGAACAAGCGGGTAGCTATCTCAAAAAACAATCAACAGCTAAAAAAAACCGCGACCTGGCATGTAGTAGTACACAATTTGAAACGATTGTTTTGATGGAGTGAAAAACCAAAACTACCGCACTACGTATATATAGGCCGGAGCCTCCGCGCTTTCTTGCTAGGGTTGCTCTATTCACACACTCTCATCCTCTCCAGATCTAAACAAGATAGGGGTAGTAACACTGTCCTTCTCCCTTCAAAAAACACTGGCTTTCTATCCTCACCGCTGGTTACAGATCCGGACATATCCCCCTCCGCCGGTGAAGGGGAAGAGGGGCAGCGTTTAGGCCGTCGTCGACAGCGAGGGAGGAGACCCACTGCCGGCCGCACCGTTATCTCTGGCCGAGCGCCGGCGCGGGAGGTCCTCCGATCCCTTCGTCGTTTCCTGTGGGCGGATCCGGCCTCCCGCCACCCACCTATCCACATCCCGACGACCTTCAGGTATATCTTCGTTCGAAACCGCCTTAGCTCTACTTCCCCAGCTCACTACGTCGTTGCATGTGCATCATTTTCTACCTCTCAGCCCCTCTCGATCGGATGGTCCAACGTCACATATTTTTTTCTTCTATTGTTAGAGGTAAAGCTACTTCATGGAGTCGAATCTTGTACTCCCTCCGTCTGAAAATACTTGTCATTGAAATGGATGTATCTAGATGTATTTTAGTTCTAGACACATCCATTTTGAAGACAAGTAATTCCGGACGGAGGGAGTACTTGGTTCAAACAAGAAATAAAGTGGGGGTGGGGGAATTTAGTATGTACTCCCTCCGTTCAGAATTACTTGTCTCGGAAATGGATGTATCTAGAACTAAAATACATCTAGATACATCCATTTCTGTGACAAGATTCTGAACGGAGGGAGTACATCGGACTTGGTACAAACAGGAAGGAAAGGGAGTGAAAGTAGTATAGACTGGTCATCCAATAGGTCTCTTGGTCGAAAAGGGAAATATAGGGGTAACGCTGTACACAGTGGTATGACCAGGACTAGATTTGCTATCCACACATAGGAGTTGGTGGCTAGAGTGAACAAAAATGGGACCAACCCAGATATGTTTCTTGGATGTTTGTTTCTCGGGGCAACAAACTATGAATCACCACTTTATGCCCCTGTTTACGTACATGGTGCTGGACTGCTAGTGCACCCACTGTCCCATGCCCTTATACCAAATATTTAGGCTCCGTTCGGAATAAAGGGGCAGAAAACATAGGTCTTGATGAAAATAGAGGAATAGGAAAGGAATGTAGGTATAAACTATGGAACAGCGAACCGGAGGAAACCCTCAAGAGAATGTGTTCGGATGGACTATGAAATGTACAGATTTGTTTTTTTAGAGTAGCATGCTTGGCAGTATGAGATGCTATTTGTTTATTCAGCTGCATAGTGACTACTCGTGTCCTCACCTCACGTACCACACATAGGTTGATTTTTTTATTCTGGCAACACAGCACAGCAACCTGTCTAAAGCATGGCAGCGAGCGCCTGCCTCGGGCTTCCGCCCAAAAAATGAGCAGCGCATGGATGTTTCTAATCCTATGGAATCAGTACTACCAGACCAGCTTTCCTATGAAACACTATTCACCTTTCCCGTGTTCCGAACGGTTGGAAGGGAAAGAATACCGTAGGAATTGTGTTCCTACGAAAATCCTGCACCAAACCTATGAACTGAACGCAGCCTTAGCTGTTCTTAATCTAATGTCCCTGGTAAAAATGAAGCCATGCCACTGTTATAAGCCATGACAAGTTTAGCCAAATGTTTTTGCCTGTAATTGTTTGAGACTCTGACTATTTCCTCTGTGCCTTTTTGTGCAAACAAGGATATCCAATTCACCTGGTTGCTGTTGTGACCTTTTGGTGCACTGCACAAAACTCTTCTTAAAAGAAGTGACTTTTGTGCTGTTTAACTGGAATGTCAGAATGGAACAGTTGGTTCATTTTGGTGGAACTACACAAAGGGATATCTGTGTTCCAATCCTCATCATCCATATTGGCGCCATAACCTTCCTTTAGGTAAGAATGATATTTAATGCATGTGTTCATCTCTATTTTCCGACTGCCATGAGAAAATAATGATGTTTTTTACTAGTACACTTGTACTCCCTCACTGACAAAACCAATTCTGAATTAGAAGGCCAATCATGTACTTGGTTTCACCAACTGGTGAGGAGAAAGAGAAACAGAGCATGAAGAGGAAGAAGAAGAAGAATAAACAGTGCCAAGGCGATCTTGCTGAAGCCAGAGGCCTCAGTCGAGGCCATTCAAGGGCTCTGGCAACGACTACCTTACATGTGAGACGATCCTCCAGGGAGCCCTTCCACTTTTGCTGTCTCACTTAATTAATTAGGAGTACTCAAGTACCACTAATTTATTACTGCCTAATTTTCCTGTTGGAGTTAAACAAATCTTTAGTAGGACCCTATGTTGAATCATGTACATGTGTATGTTTGTCTATGGAGGTGAATCATGTGGTGGAGCAGGGAGGGAATATTATTAGTGTCATGACATAATAGTGCTATTGTTTTGCATGTCAATTTATTGCCATTGGTTCAATGAGGCAATGTTTTGCGTATTGTCCATCATGAATTTGATGCTACTGTTTGAGTAATATGCTAATGTCTTCCTATCCTTTCTGACTAAGCTAATGAAGGTTTCACCTTGTTCCTACTTGTCCAAACAGGGATCATGTTGTGCCAATCATACATTTTAGTGGAACTACACAAGACAATACAATGAACTGTATCCTAGCCAGTGCTTTAACTCTGCTGGAAGTTCTTGATAATCTTTCGATATAATCTCAGCACTGGTAAACAAGAGTGATTTCAACCATACATTTGAAGTGCACAAAAATATATACTATTGTGTGATTCCAGTGAGTGCTTTATCATCTCTTATGGGACTACATGAATAAGCTTTTTTCTCAGGTTGGTACGGGCCTAAGGCCTTCATCCATATTAGTTTGTTGTCATCTCTATTTGTATCGTGCTACTGTCATGAGAAACTCCTTTATCTTTGCACGTTAAAGTTTTGCAACCTATGATAAATGACAATGCTTTGAGTGTTGAGTTGAGCTAATTGGCACTGATTAAATAAACTAATACCTCTCTTTAAGCAAGACTACTATGTTGCTAACTTTACCCATTAAGATAATGAGGGTGCTTCTATTTGTTAGTGTATGTTTCATCAACTAGTCCCACTATTACAATAATCTCACTCTCTCAATATATGTGCCAACAGGGATGCTCGATTTTGGTGGAACTGCACAAAAACTTTGGGTGCTTCATTTCCTCGACAGCTTTCGTCCTTTCCTGTCAGTCGCTAATCTCCGCTTGCTTTCTTCCTTTGCTGTCAGTCGCTTGGCTTATCTCGGCTTCCAGTCAAAGGAAATAGTAATTGATATGCTACCTCACACAGGTTGGTACTGGTCTTTATCCTGATTATTGTGCCTGTCATATGTATTGGTAATTTGGTATTGTGCTACTGTTTGCCGATTTCATAAAGGAGTAATTTGGAGCCAGAACTCGCAGGCAAATCATTACATCGGGTGATTTCAGTAGAACTGCACAAAATGATCAGATGGATAGGTACTTATGCTGCTGCTATGTACTCCAAAGTTCACTCAGACAAGCATCGATGTTGACAAGAAGTGCCTATATTCATTTGAGTATCAACCGACGTCAACCAATTGTCAAACTCACAGTATTAGGAGAGTGAACGCCAAAAATATTGCTTGGTGCATAGCCCATAAAAACGCAGTCCAGTCCTTGGTCCCAACTTGTGCCTTTTGGTTATCGGCACATATGGTAGCGAACTATATGGCATGGAGTCTAAAGATTCCAGACAAGTTGGTTGACGCGTATATTCATCTGGCACTTAATCAATTTGCACGCCAAGTGTGACACCCAAGTTTTTATTTGGATTTTTCAAAAAAGATTTTTATTTGACTTGAGGGAGGTGATTTAAATTTTCTTTTTTTCAAAAGAACTCTCCCTTTCAAATTTTTTTATGGCAAAAGTTTTATTTGGATTCACCCAAGATCTGTCTTTGGTCTTGGAGGTTCTTGCTTTTCACTTGGACTCAAGACAAAATACTTTTCACTTGGGAAAATGCCTTTTGAAAATCTCTTTGAAATTTGCACTATGGCTTTTGGAATAATCCTTTACCAATTTCAACTTTTCCCTCTTGCCATGGCCTTAGTGCAAATACTCTCTCCTAACCCTCCCCTCATCTTTGGATCATGTTTGGCATCTAATCCAGCAGGTTGAACCTCCCCTATGTTTATTTTTCCATTTAAATCTTATCCAAATAAATTTCTGTCTTCTTTTCTAGCCATTGGTGATTTACAAAGGAGCTACCATCTCTGCTTTGATTTTTGCCCCCAAACCAACTCCTCTCCCTAGTCCTTTGAACCCTCAACCAAGATCCATGAAGATCCACTGGTCTTCAGTTCAAATTTTTCAAACTACACTTGCTGCAAGTTTGGACCAGATTTGTCAAATTTGGTGAAATTCATTCAAATCCTTCTCCAAAAATTCCAAGTAAAATCAGGCAGCCTCTGGGTGCATTGAGTGATCACCTCACCGAGTTACAACCCCAGAAAATTTTTATCTCATAGCCAAACCTTTCTGTCGAACACCTGCAGTGCATTGTCAATGTCAAGTTTTAGTTAAGTTCAGAGAACATTGCAGTGCACTATCGTTTTCTTCAGAACCCGACGTCGATCTCACCAGTGCCACTGTGTCGCCTTGCTCCTCGTCCCCTCCCCCTTGTTCCTGCACCGCACGAACGCCTGGCACCTTGCGGACGTCGGCGACGAGCAGCAGAAGGTGCGCCGCCCCGTGACCGACGCCAGCGGCGGCTTTGCGGCCGCCAGCGGGAGGCACGGCGCTGACGGCGCCACCCAGCGCCGCCCAAGCCACCGGAGCTCGCCGCGTGGCCTTCCACTCCCCCGAACGTGCTGCCACTCTCATCGTGAACCGCAGGCCGTGGAGCGCGCTCTCTGCCGCCGTCGAGCCCGTGCGGCCATCTCACCGTGGACCGATGCCATTACGCCAAGACCAACTCCGTTTAGCAGTGGAATGGCACCAGTAACTTTCACTGATGCTGCCTGGCCACTCAAACCTCCTGCCAATCCACTGCATCGCCATAATCGCTCGCCGGAGATTCTCCGTTCTCGACCACCCCGTCGATCCGCCTATAAATAGAGGCCCCGAGCTTCAACTCGAGCACCCACCATCCCTGCACTCCACCTAGAGCACGCCTAGCCACTTGAAGAGCCCCGAGGAGGTCTCCTTCCTCGACTCCGGCCGCCGCGACCCGCCACGGGATCCAGCTCGATTCGCCCCCGTGTGTGCACCTCCGCCTCCCTTATCTTGCCAGTAGCTTCACTATGCATCCCTCCTTCTGACCCGCGCTTCAATTCGAAGTTTGCAGCCCTCCACCGAAGTTCCCCACCATCACCCGAGCCGCCGTCCGCCGGAGATAGTGTCGCCGTCGACGTGGTGCTCCCCATTGGTCGAGTCCACCGCCCACCGACGCGGAAGAACACGCTGAAGCTCTTGGTACCCTCCGATCCTCCTAACTCGCCTTGGTTCGACGCCGGCGTCCACCGCAGTCTTCGGGCGCCGGCGAGCTTTTCAAACCTGACATGTGGACCCCGCATGTCAGCCTCTGTTATATCCTCCCTCGAACCGTTTTCTGTTGACGCCTTCGGGCAAATACGCTTTCCCTCTTGAGCTTGCGCATTTCCAATCGAACCGTTTTCTGTTTTCTCAGTTAAAACCCTGGAACTTTTCTGTTTCATTACAGATAAGTCCCTGGACAGAAACCTTTACAACTTTTTAATAAATAGGGATTTTTGAGTGATTCTTTTTCTGACAATCTTCAAATTTTGTCTAGTTTTTTATGGAATTTATTTGAAAAATATTTGGAGAAGTTTCTGTGCACCCATTGGTTTTCACGTTAGTACCCGTTTTTCGTGATTGCCGTAGGTTCCGGAAGAGGTGATGGAGCCGCGAACTTCGCCGAGCTAGACTCCGACTTCTCCGAACCAGGCAAGCATGTTTGAACATTTGATATGATGAGTGTTTTGCATGTTTGCTTGAAAGTTTGTGCCTGGCATATGAGTGACGGTAAATACCTCGTTGCTTGTAAGGCAACTACCCGCATGTTCCAAAGTTGCGATGATCTCTGATGAGAGATGGCCTAATCATGTGGCGACATGAAGGGCAGCAAGGTGGTACTGTTGTAGCATACCAGCCTTGCGTCATCCGACTTTCTCCGACATTAACGTGGACGGAGTCACGTTATTGTTCTTTTCCCCGCATGTTCCAAAGTTGCGATGATCTCTGATGAGAGATGGCCTAATCATGTGGTGACATGAAGGGCAGCAAGGTGGTACTGTTGTAGCATACCAGCCTTGCGTCATCCGACTTTCTCCGACGTTAACGTGGACGGAGTCACGTTATCGTTCTTTCCCCCTTCCGTGCTACCACATGTTTCATTTGCCAGGATGCGGTTTAGTAAGTTGGTAACCTCTTTCTGTGTACACACCAAACAGAGAGGCCGGGATGATGGTACCTTGGCCCAGGATTAAAGCCAGTCATTCGGTCAGGGGGCATGGGTGTTTCCGGTTGGGACCGAGAGGGGGGCACCCCCTTAGAGCGCGCGTATAGAAATTTGATCCCATGCTACGCGAGGTTGTAGCCTCCCCGTCTCAAGATTTTTCTTGAACGTTGCCGAGGGTGATCCCTAGTTTCGGAAGGTTGAATTGGGTGTGTACTGGTTAGACGTGTTTCTTCCAAAACACCGTAAACGGAACTAGTCCCCGTGACTACTGAAATCCGTTGGCTGTGGTTAAGTACAAACTCTGCAGAGTCAATTCCTTCCAAGTCATCGTATCCATGATCAAGTAGTGTAATCAGTATATCCATATCTATCCGCGTGGAAAACTTGTCCCCGGTGAACAAGCTCAAGTGGTAAATCCAGTTTAATTATTATTCCTGTGGATGGACTAAATTTTTATTCGTCTCGTACTTGTGATAATTTATGTTCCCGAACTATTAAATTATTGAGCTACAATATAAGCCCTTTATGTGACGTCGCGCAGACGTCCGACTGTGGCGTGTTTTTTTTGTTTTCTTACATTAAATATAAGCCCTTTAGGTGATGTCGCTCAGACGTCCGACTGTGGCATGTTCATCTTTTATTTTCTGTTATAAGCCCTTTATGTGATGTCGCTCAGACGTCCGACTGTGGCATTATTATTATTCTTGCAGTTTCCTCTCGAGGAGTCATTCAGACACTCGTTTGGCACCAGTATTACTATTCTTGCATTTTCCTCTCGAGGAGTCATTCAGACACTCGTTTGGCACCAGCATTATTATTCTCGCAGTTTCCTCTCGAGGAGTCATTCAGACCCTCGTTTGGCACCAGTATTACTATTCTGCAGTTTCCGCTCGAGGCGTCATTCAGACCCTCGCTTGGCACCCAGTATTTATTATCTCTATGTCTGAACGCACTGGATAAATTGTTCATATGCTTCATGTTTACATTTGTTATATCTTATGTCCGAACTGTCTTGCGAGTACTTTCATAGTACTCACCTGGCTTGTTGATTTGGCCAGATGTTGACGAAGGTGATCTCTTGGATGAAGAGTTTGATAGCACGTCCGACGCCTAGAGGAGTCCCAGTCATTCCTGCGCGATCCCAGATTTTGGTCACTTGTATTGTATACGCTTCCGCCACTCGCAATAAGTCCCCTCGAGCCTCACTCCGACGCTCGAAGAGCTGTAGTCTTCAGGAGTCATATCACTCGCTTCGCGGTGATATTTCCACCACCGTTTTTATCGTGAGTTAGTAGTATGCCACCCTATCCGCCGTCTTGTTTTATCGGCGTGCATGTAATAAATTGTTCGGTAGTCTCCGCTCAACCTTGTATTATATTTAGTACTCCTGGTATTTTTCTTCTGTGACCAAGATATTGTCTACCAGTGAGAAGGAATTCTTCCTTACTGGTCCATAAAAGGGATTGGTCTCTCAATAATTATTTTATTGAAAAACCGGTCGTGACACCAAGGATGCTCCATTTTAGTTGAACTGCACAAAAAATTTGGGTGGTTCATTTTCTCAACCGCTTCCTTTCTCGTCTGCAATGTAGAATTTTGGCGAGATACAGGACCAAGATGAGCCAGTAAACTAGTTGGATGAAAGTAGTGGCCAAGTTGCTCAAACCTCCCTCGGCACGAGGCCACTATTTGAGGATAAACCTACAAGCAAAGTTCAGATTGTCTGTGCTGCCTCTTATGTACTCGAAAGTTTACTCGTATAAGAACTAATTTTAGCAAGAAGTACCTCCGATTGAACACCATTTACCAGTCTGTACCCTAGGTAATTAAAGTTCGTCCATGGATCATATTGGCTGTGATCTCAATCATTTGGATGCATAAACATACTGAACATGTGTATATCTAAATCTTTTTGTGAATTATGTATGAATATTGTCGTGTGATCTATCAATCATTTGGATGCATAGATATGCTGAGCTTGTGTATATATGAATCTTTTGAGTTGTTGATACTGAATGTTGGCTATGAATATGAACGTGTCCTGTGAACCTGAGTTTGATATGAATGTTTACCTTTTCTGTTGTATTTGTGTGTGAACTTGTTAGTATGCCTACTGTAGGGTATAAAACGCAGGTCTCTTATAAAAGTAATGCTGTGTCCAATTTATGTTTTCCCTTCTAACCACATTATATATATTTATATTATTACTATTATCGTATATTTTATAGAGACTTATATATACATTATAAAAACATCCACGTGTTATTAACTTATAAAAGTAAACGTTTAACGGAAGTTGGCAAGGAAAATTCTGGTTGTTTTTGACTCACAGGCAAGGAAAATCCTGGTGATTGCGTACAAAAGCTTGCGAAGATTTTAAGGACCAATTTAATAATAACGCGCTCATTTTTTTTGAGCAATAACTCGCTAATTTCTTAATTATATATATATAAAATGTGCCTCTCCGGTTTATTCTTTGATATTCATTGCTCCTTCTAACATAACATTATATAACGAGCCCACCTAATACGTATATTTCAAGGAAGTGCAAATGGGCTGGGTTTTCTTAGAAAATAAAAATGGGCCTGATTGAACCGAAATTATTTGTTCACCCAGCCCAGCAAATGGACTGTACATTCTAGAAAACATGGGTTAAATATATGGCACATTTTTGCAGGCTGACATGTGGACCAATAGGTCGAAGCCTACGCAGGGCGTTGTCAACTTGGTCAACAAATGATTGTGTCATCCACAACCATTGGATTTATATCCAACGGCCGGCATGCACCTTTAATCTCTCGTCTTCTTCCTCCAGCGTCGCCGGGACCGCTTGGTCCGGCCTCCGGCGACTAGCGGCTCTGCTTAGCATGCATCGCTGCGAAGCGCTACCCCACCGCCGGCCAGGCTATCCCTCCACCCCTCGACACCTCCTATTATTCTCCACAAACTACAGCCCCATGCCGCAACAGAACCAGTTATAACCCTTCTCCTCCTCTCAATCTGCGACTCCACTGCCGCGTTTTCCCATCTCTGAGTCGTTCCCGTCCGGGGCCTCGCCGTCGTCCACCGCCTCGCTGCGTTCGGTACGGCGTGGTCAACAAACGAGAGTCATCGGAAGAGGACTGTACGTGGAGAGCCTGATGGCTGGGACCCACGAGATCCATGGTCGCACGCAAGGAAAGTTCCTCCTTATTAAGCTGAAAAAATTGTTTCCTAAACCTGACAGCTGGGAGCCACCGGCTGTATCTTCGCATGGAAGGAAGTGCCTCCTTGTTTTGCGAAAAAAATTATTCATCCCGTTGACAGCTGGGACCCGTCAGATTTGGTGACTGACTTGTGGGCCTACTAAGCGGACGTGTACGCACAGCTTTGTCAACTTAATCAACAAATGATTCTAGCAGCTGGACCATTGGATGATAATCCAACAGCCGTGCTCCTTCTTAAGCCGTGACACCAAGGATGCTCCATTTTAGTTGAACTGCACAAAAAATTTGGGTGGTTCATTTTCTCAACCGCCTCCTTTCTCGTCTGCAATGTAGAATTTTGGCGAGATACAGGACCAAGATGAGCCAGTAAACTAGTTGGATGAAAGTAGTGGCCAAGTTGCTCAAACCTCCCTCGGCACGAGGCCACTATTTGAGGATAAACCTACAAGCAAAGTTCAGACTGTCTGTGCTGCCTCTTATGTACTCGAAAGTTTACTCGTATAAGAACTAATTTTAGCAAGAAGTACCTCCGATTGAACACCATTTACCAGTCTGTACCCTAGGTAATTAAAGTTCGTCCATGGATCATATTGGCTGTGATCTCAATCATTTGGATGCATAAACATACTGAACATGTGTATATCTAAATCTTTTTGTGAATTATGTATGAATATTGTCGTGTGATCTATCAATCATTTGGATGCATAGATATGCTGAGCTTGTGTATATATGAATCTTTTGAGTTGTTGATACTGAATGTTGGCTATGAATATGAACGTGTCCTGTGAACCTGAGTTTGATATGAACGTTTACCTTTTCTGTTGTATTTGTGTGTGAACTTGTTAGTATGCCTACTGTAGGGTATAAAACGCAGGTCTCTTATAAAAGTAATGTTGTGTCCAATTTATGTTTTCCCTTCTAACCACATTATATATATTTATATTATTACTATTATCGTATATTTTATAGAGACTTATATATACATTATAAAAACATCCACGTGTTATTAACTTATAAAAGTAAACGTTTAACGGAAGTTGGCAAGGAAAATTTTGGTTGTTTTTGACTCACAGGCAAGGAAAATCCTGGTGATTGCGTACAAAAGCTTGCGAAGATTTTAAGGACCAATTTAATAATAACGCGCTCATTTTTTTTGAGCAATAACTCGCTAATTTCTTAATTATATATATATATATAATGTGCCTCTCCGGTTTATTCTTTGATATTAATTGCTCCTTCTAACATAACATTATATAACGAGCCCACCTAATACGTATATTTCAAGGAAGTGCAAATGGGCTGGGTTTTCTTAGAAAATAAAAATGGGCCTGATTGAACCGAAATTATTTGTTCACCCAGCCCAGCAAATGGACTGTACATTCTAGAAAACATGGGTTAAATATATGGCACATTTTTGCAGGCTGACATGTGGACCAATAGGTCGAAGCCTACGCAGGGCGTTGTCAACTTGGTCAACAAATGCTTGTGTCATCCACAACCATTGGATTTATATCCAACCGCCGGCATGCACCTTTAATCTCTCGTCTTCTTCCTCCAGCGTCGCCGGGACCGCCTGGTCCGGCCTCCGGCGACTAGCGGCTCTGCTTAGCATGCATCGCTGCGAAGCGCTACCCCACCGCCGGCCAGGCTATCCCTCCACCCCTCGACACCTCCTATTATTCTCCACAAACTACAGCCCCATGTCGCAACAGAACCAGTTATAACCCTTCTCCTCCTCTCAATCTGCGACTCCACTGCCGCGTTTTCCCATCTCTGAGTCGTTCCCGTCCGGGGCCTCGCCGTCGTCCACCGCCTCGCTGCGTTCGGTACGGCGTGGTCAACAAACGAGAGTCATCGGAAGAGGACTGTACGTGGAGAGCCTGATGGCTGGGACCCACGAGATCCATGGTCGCACGCAAGGAAAGTTCCTCCTTATTAAGCTGAAAAAAATGTTTCCTAAACCTGACAGCTGGGAGCCACCGGCTGTATCTTCGCACGGAAGGAAGTGCCTCCTTGTTTTGCGAAAAAAATTATTCATCCCGTTGACAGCTGGGACCCGTCAGATTTGGTGACTGACTTGTGGGCCTACTAAGCGGACGTGTACGCACAGCTTTGTCAACTTAATCAACAAATGATTCTAGCAGCTGGACCATTGGATGTTAATCCAACAGCCGTGCTCCTTCTTAAACCTCTGTTCTTGCTCCTGTCTCCCGTGGGCGGCACCGCGGTTGTGCTGCCGCGCACCCGAACCAGTGAAGTTTCCCACTCCTCTCCATCTGCGACTCCACTGCCCCGTCTTCCCCATCTCCGGCTCGTTCTAGTCTGGGTGCGCTCGGCATGGTGTGGTCAACGTGGTCAACAACCGAGAGTCATCGGAAGATGACTGTACGTGAGAGGCTGACAGTGGGGACGCACCACGCCCATGGACGCATGCATGCAACGGAACGCGGCGAGGTCAACGTGGTCAAGGAACGACTTCCATCGGAAGAGTACTGTACGTGGAGAGGCTGACAGCTGGGTCCACGGCCACAACCCAGTTTTTTTTGTGATTTGCCAAGTAAGTCGCTTTGTCAGGCCTGTTGGGCTGCAAATCTTTCAAGACGAGGAGAGCTTTCATTCGGCTGGCCGAGAAAATGGCCCATCAGTAATGAGAAATGGGCTGTACATTTTTAAAACACATCAAACCGACAATTAGTTTAAAATATCTTTTTTTCATTTCCAGATTTTAAATTACATTAATTTTTATGCGTGCAGAATTTGTTGGATTTTATATTGATATACATTTATTTTTAAAATCAGTTTGAATGTGAGTCGAAATTTTGGGATTAAAAACAGTTCGGACCGCACCGAAATATGCAAAATTTCGTATAATTTTTTAACCGTGGCCACAATATGGGCTGTAATGCTAACAAAAAGAATATGGGCTCCAAAAAAACCTTAAGAATTAGCAAACGGGCTGTAAATTATTATAAATAATGGCAGATGAGCTGTATGCTATTTTCCACAGATTTGAGGCTTTCCTAAAAAAAGGTTGACGCACAAGCAGTGACTGTTGGATGGCCATCCAATGGACGTCGTGCTTCTTCAATCTTTGCTCTTCCTGCTCCAGCCGCTCAAACAAGCGCCGGCGGGACTGCCTGCTCCCTCCTCCCCTCGGCCGGCTCTGCTGCCGCGCAGGCCTCACCGCCTCACCGTGCTCCCATCACTGGCCTAGCCATCCCTCTAGTCACCCACACCTGCTGTTATTCTCCCGCAACGGCAGACGAACCAGTAAACCCTCGTACAGTCGTACTCCCCTCCGCATGGGAAACAACTGCCGAGTCTTCCCTGCCTCCGTATCGTTCCCTTCCTAGGCCTCGCCGTCGTCCACCGCCCTGGTGCTCTCGGCGCGGCCTGGTCAACGTGGTCAACGACCGACATGCATCTGAAGTGGACTGTACGTGGAGAGGCTGACAACTGGGTCCACGGCCGCACGCAAGGAAATGCCTCTTTATTACGCGCAAAATAATGATTCCTCCACCTGACATCAGGGACCCACCTAAAGGGCCTCTGTATTTCACGAAAAAAACGTTACTACCGCTGACAGCTCGGACCCACCAGCTATATCTTCGCACGCAAGGAAGTGCCTCCTTATTACGCACAAAAAAATGAATACTCCCCCTGCTAGCTGGGACCCACCATGGTGGGAGGCTGACTTGTGGGCCTACTAAGTTGACTGGGACCGGGGCCTTTGTCAACTTTAGTCAATATGAACGATTCTAGCTCCAGTGACCGTACGATGTCCATCCAACGGCCATAGTGCTTCTTCAACCTCTGGTCTTCTTGCTCCAGCCGCCCAAAGCAGCGCCGGTCGTGCCGCATGCTCCTGCCTCCCGTGGTCGGCTGTGCTGCCGCGGAGGCCTCACCGCCCCCTACAATTCCCACCACTGGCCAGGCCCAGCGGCGACGGCAG
Source organism: Triticum aestivum (assembly GCF_018294505.1). NCBI lineage: Eukaryota > Viridiplantae > Streptophyta > Magnoliopsida > Poales > Poaceae > Triticum > Triticum aestivum. Next base: position 459,431,513 of record NC_057799.1, read on the forward strand.
CCTCACACCGCAGCCGAACCAGTGAACCCTCGGACTCCTCTCCGCGCGGGTTTCCACTGCCGCGTCTTCCCCGGCTCCCCGTCGTCCCCTTCTTAGGCCTCGCCGTCGTCCACCGCCCTGGTGCTCTCGATGCGGCGTGGTCAATGTGGTCAAGGAACGACTTCCATCAGACGTGGACTGTAAGTGGAGATGCTGACAGCTGGGTCCACGGCCGCAGCAAGGAAGTGCCTCATTACGCGGAAAATAATGATTCCTCCACCTGACAGCTGGGACCCACTGGACGGGCCACTGTATTTTGCGAAAAAACCTTTCCCCCTGACTGCTGGGACCCACCAGCTACATCTTCGCACGCAAGGAAGTGCGTCCGGGCAAAAAAAACAATTCGCCCCCTGACTGCTGGGACCCACCAGCTACATCTTCGTAGGCAAGGAAGTGCCTGACAGTCGGGACCCACCTGGTCGAAGCGTACGTAGCATTGTCATTTTGGTCGTGAACGTGTACGTACATACTGGTCGATGTAGAGGCGCGCACGTGTCGTAGTAGAGGCGCGCACGTAGCATGTACACGTACGTACATCAGCCAGTGTGCAAGAAAGAAAATACGGCCACGTACGTACATACGGGCAGGGTCTCGAACGCCTACTCGGACATACGTACGGCCAGGGCTCATGTACATGGCTGGGTCGGAACGGAGAAACAGCGTCGTCGTCGTGTTCATGGGGAGTCAACCGGCTGGGTCGGAACGGAATGCGTCGTCGTGTTCATCGGGAGGGCTTAGACGGAACAGCCGATGGAAACGAGGCCTGCCGTACCGCGGACTGGAGGAAACGGCCTTGTGGTCGACCGACCATGTTTTAAAGGGATCCTGTTCATCGGGAGGGGTCTGGCGTACCGCAAAACGGAGGAAACGGACCTCCTACGGTCGAAACGGGGGTCATGTTGATCGGGAGGGGTGTGGCGTACCGCAAAACGGAGGAAACGGACTTGTGTTGGAGCGCTACGGTCGAAACGGGGGTCCTATTCATCGGGAGGGGTGTGGCGTAACGCAAAACGGGACTCCACGGGACACTGTTCATCTCCACCGTCGACCCCCTCCCGCCTCCACGGGCTACTGTTCATCCACCGTCGACCACCTCCAGCCTCCACCTGCGACTGTTCATCCACGGGCTCCTGTTCATCCAGCCTCCACCATGCGCTACTCCACCGGCTACTGTTCAACCAGCCCTCTCCACGGGCTCCTGTTCAACCACCCCTCCGCGGGCTACTGTTCATCCAGCCCTCCGCCATCTACTGTTCATTCTGCCCTCCACGGGGTGGTCCTGTTCATCCTGCCCTCCACGGGGTCCTGTTCATCCAGCCCCAACCGGCTCGATCGATCGGGGTCCTGTTCATCCAGAGGCAACACCACGGGGTCCTGTTCATCCACCCACACCAGGAACTGTTCATCCAAACCCCCCCAGCAACGCTCACTGTTCATCCAGAGGCAGCATCGATCGGCTTCAGTTAGCAGCAGTAGGGAAGGAACCGCTCGATCGGGTTCAGTTAACAGCCATCGATCGATCGCTCGGGTTCTATAACGCGTAGCCTGCAGTGCAATCACTCGGGTTCAGTTAGAGCCCAACGCCTCGCTCAGGTTCAGTTAGAGCCAACGCCTCGCACACACGTGCGTACGTGCACGAGAGAAACGCGCATCGCTCGGCCCCCGACCTCCCACCGTAACCGGGAACTCCCCGAAATTTTCCTCGCCCTCGCTTCTACCACGGTTTTTTCCGTCATGGACGGCCCAAAGAATGTCATGCAGCTGCGTCTCCGGCCCGCCCAGGACGAAAAGCCCATTTTCTGTCATGATTTTTTGTCATAGAAGTAGGAGCCCACCACATCTATGATGATACCGGGTTTTGTCACAATTATCGTTATAGAAGTGTCATATGTATGACAGAAATTTTTTTCGTTCGGCCCAAAATGTCACGGATGTGTCTTTTTTTTTGTAGTGGCAGTTCAAGGCGGAGAAGACGCGGACACGCCGCCGTCTTCGTCGCTACTAAGTTCAGCCATGCGAGACCCGCATGTTCGAGACCTGCTTCGCAAGAAGACGACTAGCGACAGAGCTGCTTCTGGAGAGGAGGCCAAACTAGCGCAACTGGAGGTAGACTCGATGACTCCTTTGTATGATGGTTGCAATCCCGAGGTGGCCCGCTTGAGTTTCACACTAGAACTTCAAAAGACGAAGGCAAAAAACAAATGTACAGATGCAAGACTGGACGAGCTTCTGAAGTTTCTAAAGAAGGTTCTTCCCGTGGGAAGCCTGTGTCCTACTAGTGTCGAGGAGGCAAAGAAAATCGTGTGCCCTCTTGATCTGCCACACATTATATATATCACATGCATCAATGATTGCATCATATATCGGAACGAGCACGCGGAAAAAATCATCTGTCCAAAGTGCAATGCTTCATGATATAAAAAGGCCAGAGAGAAAGCTCCATAGAAAGTTGTATGGTACTTTCCGATCACTCCTCGTTTACAGCGGTGTTTTGTAGATCCTAAGGAAGCAAAGCTTATGTGCTGGCACGCGGAGAGGGTGAAGCCAGATGACGGAGATGATCCGAAGCTGAGACACCTCGCAGATGCTAGCCAGTGGAGAGCATTAAATGCTGAATTTGATTTTTTCGCAAATGATCCAAGGAATCCGTTTGGCAACCAGAACACCAATCATAGCACATGGCCCGTGGTTGTATGGATGTACAACCTCCCCCCTGGTTGTGCATGAAGGAAAAATACATACACATGGCTATGCTTATTCAAGGGCCGAGACAACCGGGAAATGATATAAATCTGTATCTCGGGTTACTGAAAGAGGAGCTACAGACCTTATGGACAACGCCGGCCAAGACATGGGATTCAAGCAAAGGAGAGTATTTCTACATGAGAGCCGCGCTGATCACGACGGTGCAGGACTATCTCCGTTACGGCTATCTCTCCGGACAGGTGTGCCACGGATATTGCGGATGCACCAGGTGCATGGATGATACAACTTCTCAGCAGCTATCGAAAGATGGCGGGCCTTCGAAAATCGTGTACATGGGGCATCGAAGATGGCTCGAGAAGGATGACCCGTGGAGAAAGCGTGGAGATCTATTCAATGGTAAGGCTGAGCGTCGAGGTCCTCCATGTAAGCGTAGCGGTGCAAAAATATATGAGTTATTGAAGAACTGGGAAGAGTGCCGCTCGCTGGGAAAGATGAAGAAAAAGCACCGAAGCCCCTGCTGAAGGTATGGAAGACGAGACCTGTTTTCTAGGACTTTGGATACTGGCCCAAACTCGACACGCCTCATAGCCTTGATCAAATGCATATCACAAAAAATATCCTTAAGAGTTTGCTTGGAACATTGATGAACATGCCGGAGAGGACCAAGGATGGGCCGAAGGCAAGAAAAGACTTGGAATTCTTGAATATCAGGAAAGATCTCCAAATGCCCGGTAAAAAGTCGTCAGAGGAGACCGAGACGGAGACGGAGACGGAGATGGAAGATAGGGGCAAAAAAGTAAACAAGAAGGAAGAACAATATTTCCCCCCTCTTGCTTCACCTTAATTAGATCCAAAGGAGGTCGATCAGTTGTTCAAGTGCCTTGCCGGAATCAAAGTTAGTTCCGGATACTGTGGGAAGATAAGAAGATATCTGGACACCAAGAAAAAAAGGTTCAGTGGGATGAAGTCTCACGACTGTCATGTGATGATGATGCAGTTACTCCCGGTTGCACTTAGAGGGATTATGGACACACATGTGCGTGAGACCCTTACTGACCTATGCCACTTTTTTGATGCTATCTCTCGAAAGCGTTCAGTGTGAAGCAACTCCATAGGCTACAGGAAGAGATAATTGTCATACTGAATGAGCTAGAGATGTACTTCCCGCCCACGTTCTTTGATGTCATGGTGCATCTATGTGTCCACATCATGGACGACATCATCGACCTAGGGCCAACATTCCTGCACAGCAAGATGCCGTTCAAGAGGATGAACGGGGTCATCAAAGGATTCGTTCGTAACATGTCTCGTCCAGATGGAAGCATAGCCCAGGGATATCTGACCAAAGAGTGCATCTCTTTCTGTGAGAGATATCTAGTAGGCACCGGAGACCCTGTTGTTGGTTTGCCCGTCAATAAGCACTATGGAAGGCTCGAAGGCGAAGGTCACACCAACGGTCATAGGGATGTGAATTTGTTACGCTCGGGCCGACAAAACGACCTTGACAGGGCAAACTTAGTAGTGCTACAACACCTAGATGTGCTAGAAGATTTCGTGAACTGCACAAAGAGACCATCGCAAAGAAGTACCGTGACCGTGGGGTGCATAGGACGGACGCTGAAGTTATTAGAGAGCACAACTCCACTTTCTTGTGTTGGTTCAAAGAGCGAGTTCTGGCTAATCCCCTGGAAGAGGGATGTCCGAACGGAACGCTCATATACGCCTTAGCACATGGCCCGTCGACCAACCTCGTGACTTATCAAGAATACGATATCAACGGATACACATTCTACACTGAGGAGAAAGATATAAATAGTGATGATCAAAACTCAGGGGTGACGATGGAAGCCATGACCGGGAATGTAATTGAAAGATATTACAAAAGGGTCGAAGAGATATGGGAGCTTAACTACTCTGGATTGCATAGCGTGACGATGTTCCATGTTAGATGGGCTAAGAATGTACAAAGAGAAAACTGAAATTTCACTACCTTGTGTATACCCGACTCCGATAGCGGTACCGTCAACGCCACCGCCAAAAATGAGCCATGGGTACACGCTAAACATGTGACACAATGTTTCTTTATAACCGACCCGATCAATCCAGCCATGTTGTCGTGAGGAGAGGCAAAAGGAGCATCGTCGGAATGGATGGAGTCGCCAACAAGGAAGACTACGACTAGTACGGTGATCCGATGAGGGAAGATGATGCTGGTGACGATGAAACATACGTCAAAAGAAGAATGAATACTACATTACCTACGAAAGATCGTAATCCTTGGAAAAGGAAAAGTCACGACAATGGGCTCAATTATTCGACAACGAACAAAAGAGGGAAGAAGATCAGTCTGAATCGTCATCGTCGCCCAAGCTGACAAACTAATCCACAAATTTTGTGTGTGTCTATTTTGTATACCGCCATTAGCGGTCAAATGATGTAATATATATTATACTAATTATTATCCGGAGGTTAAAAGTGGTATTGCTCCAACGACAGACCAAATTAAACCCTAGCTAGCTAAAGCTATATATACCCCTGCTATACAAACTTGTACAAATGCAAATGAAAGATAAGAAAAATAAAAGTGCAAATGAAAGAAAAAGAAAGAGAAAAAGAAAGGAAGTTTTGCAAAATGAAATGAAAGAAAAAGGAACTAATAAGTTGTGGAAAATGAAATGAAAGAAAAAGAAAAAGAAAAAGGAAGGAACTTTGTGGAATATGAAATGAAAGAAAAAGAAAAAGAAAAGAAAAAGAAAAAGAAAAAGAAAAGAAAAAGTTAGCAGTAGCGCGGTTTGTGCTGGGCAGTGCTATAACTAAGTTAGCTATAGCGCGTTTTGTTGCGCCGCGCTATAGCTAAGTTGCCTACACAGCACGACCACACACTTATCTCTTTCCTCTCTCTCACTCTCGCTCGATCCCCTTTCTCTGAGATCCCATGCCACCGCCGACGCCGCACCCGCCCATGCCACCGTCGATGCGCGCCGCACCCGACCCCGACGCCGGCCACTGGTCACCCCGACGCTCCCTTCCCCCGTGCTCCCCTTGCCCTAGGTGCACCCCGGCCCGATCCCTCCCTCGTGCTGCCCCTCCCCCGAGCAGTCCCCTCCACAGGCCGGCGCCATCTTCTCTTTGCCGGCAGGTCTCTCTCTCTCTGACCAAATTTGGTCTCTCTGCAGATCGACGAGGAGGAGAAGGACGCACCCCCTCTTCCCCGGCGACCCCGACCCCGATCCCAACCTCGACGTGTGCCACCCCCTCTTCCCTCCCTCTTCATATGATTGTTTTGTTCAAATGCTTGCTTTCCAAATGTTGAAATGCATGTTAAAATGCATGTTGTTAGAGTGTTAAAATGTCTGTTGTTAGAGTGTTCAAATGTCTGTTGTTAGAGTGTCCATATTGTTGTTAAAATACCTATTGTAATAGTGTTCAAATGCTTGTTTTTAAAATGAAATGCAAAGACAGATTGGTTCATGATTCATATTGTTACTATCCATTTGGATTTTGTTGTAGAGTAAATGAAAATGAGTGTTTAGTTTGTCGATAGAGTAAATAAAATGAAAATGAGCATTTTACTAGGCAGACTGTAGGTCCACAATTGATCTTGTGTGTCTACAATAATTGATCTTGTGAATGCTTGACACACCGGTAGATCACCGACGTGCCGCTCGACGACGCCGCTCGAAGATCATCGACACCACACCCGCATCCTCGACAGGCTGATAGTGAGCATCCCAAAACCCACACTATATAGAGCTCTGTCCATGTAGATGCTAGAGGAGAGTACATGTGCATGTGGTTGTTGTGCTGCTATAGTGAGCATCCTATATTGTTGTGCTGTTGTAGTTGTGCCGGACTTTGATTGTTTGCCGGAAATGTTTTGATACTATAGAATGATAGTGAGCATCTGATTGCGAGTGACCTATGTTTTGCCGGAAATGTTGATTCATTTCCATTCCGGCAAATTTCAGGCGCTCTATATGTGCACTTTCTAGCAAAGGTCAGGCCAAAATTTTCCGTGAATTTCGGCATGACTTGTGCTAGAAAGTTGGACATATCGAGTGCTCGAGATTTGTCGTGACGGGAATGAAACGACATTCAGGCAAAACAAAGGTCACTTTTTGTCATTATTCACTTTATTATATAAAGCTCGATAATTAAGCGACTACGACATTGAACCCTAGGAAACATGACCGACACCGATGAGGCCGGAGGTTCTCAGTCCCAATTAGGTTGAGCACACGCCTACCTCGACTTTCTGGCGGATCAGGAGAGACAACAAGCTGGGTGTCAGGACCCCCTTGTCTTGGCGGACGACGACGGTGGTGACGCCGGCACCGACACTGATGCCACTAACGACACCGGCACTGAGACTGGCGCTGATGATGTTGCTAACTGCAGCACGGAAGGTGGGACCTCCCAAGCCAGTGAAGGAAAGAAGGAAAAGAGGACACGACACCCAATTGAGCTCGGCACCGTAAGACTGGTGGCCACGGTGGTGCACCCTGGCGAATTCGATCCAATAGAGCCGCGGGAAGTGGCAGCGTGTTACAGCAACCAACTAGCATGCATCCTACGGGATACCGCTAACATCAACACCACGGAAATAGGGAAGAATGAAAAATTGAAGAAGCTGCTCCTAACTAGGTTACACGCAAGATTCCTATTCCCCCGTCGGAATGACGATGTCGACCCATGGGATGATGATGCCATGAAAAAAATCAACAACAAAGCCCTAGGGAAGTTCAACAACGCATTGAGCGCTTGGAAAACTAGGGTCAAAAAGGCGATTGAACTACACCATGAAACCTATGCCAAGATTGTTGCAGACAATCTGAAAATTACGATAGAGGACTTTGAAAAGTTCAAGGAGACTTGCAATGAAGAAGCTGCCAAGGCCAGGTCGGAGAGACGCAAGCAGCTGCAGGCAAAGAACATGGGGAACCACCGCCTTGGAAGTTGGGTTACACGGGAAAGAGGCCCGTGTGGGCTAAGGAGGACGTAGAACGTGAATGTCAGGGGATCCCAGACCCATTGGCTGAGTTCACCGACCAGCAGGAGCACGTCTTCATCAGGGCCCGGTTCTCGTGGGACCCCAAAAGAAAGTTTTTTTCACCGACGGGCCGACTAGGAAATTCATGAGATTACTGGTAATTATCCTTTTACCACCTTACATATTAGCTTCTAATCAATCAAGTCTACTACATTCTAGTCACATTCGTAAACGATTCACGCTCCATTTTGTAGAGAGAGCAACACATGCTTGCGGCCGAAAGCGACTTAGTCGACTCAGTCGTCGGTGAAGTACAAGTGGGACACTCCTTTCAACCGGGCCATGAACATAATGATGGGACACCCGCCGAGCCAATGGCCGCAATATGGACGCGTGCACGGTGCCGGGGATGGCGCCACGTGGAAGTACTATTATAACGAGGACCCTGAGGCTAAAAGACAGAGAAATAAGTTCAGTCAAGTGACTATCGACAAGAAGGTGGCGCGGGCGACGGAGAAAACAAAAGTTGAGACCAAAGCTGAGGCAATCCGGGAAGCGGTAGCTGCCTGTAGACATGATATGGTGGCTGCCTTTACAAGATTGATTCCAACTGTGGTCACCTGGGTGCAATAAAATCCAAACGCGCCACCAACTGATTTTCCCATGCCCAGCTTCACCGAGAGCAACTCAATGAACACCGCACCCATACCCGTACCTAGTATGGCAACCGCACCCGCACCTACTCCAGCACCTGCTCCTGCACCCAGCTCTCACAGCAGTCCTAGCTCCGTCTCTGGCTTGAATGTCGGGCCGTCGACATTGGCTGAGCTAGATGCCCTCATGGTAAATATGCGTCGCACCCTCATCAACTCAACTAATTAATTAATCTTCAGTTGCCGTTATTTTTGGATCTCTGACGCCGCACGTATATGTCTTTGTAGCCTGACTCCACTCCATGCACCCTCCTTTACCACATGAAGGGCGGGTTGGTGGATGTGGGGAAGGGTACTATAGTCAAGCCCAAGGATCGATTGTTCCACCATCGGCAGATGCCTGATACACTACAAAAAAATACACTTCCGTGATGATACGTGTTTGTCACAGTAGGTCGCGTTTTCTTCCATGCATGTACATCCATGACAAATTTATGACAGAATCAAGATAGTCATACCTGTGCTGTCGTAGAAGTGTTCCATGACATTGCCAAAATTATCATCATGGAAGTGTCCACTTCCATGATGATAAATCACGCGTCACAGAAGTGCTTTCCTCAAGGGTGACCGACACGTGGCATCCACCGTAACGGAACGCCGTTAAGCTATCGGGTCAGATTTTGGATCTGATAACCCGTTAACAGCCACGACCAATGCCGATTTTCCACGTGTAAAATTCTCATTGGCTGACGGATCCACGCGTCAGCTCTGCGTTGGCACAGGTGTCACTCATCCAACGGTCGAGATGGGCCTATGATATGTTGACACGTGGACCGGCCCAAAAGTGGCCCACAAAGTTTAAATGGGCCGGCCCAACCGAAGGCCCATAAGATTTAGCGGACCATAATGGGCCGGCCCAGCTAAAGGCCCACAAAATTTAGTGGACCATAATGGGCCGGCCTAGCTAAAGGCCCACACGATTTTGCAGACCATAATGGGCCGGCCCAGCTAAAGGCCCACAAGATTTTGCGGACCACAATGGGCCGGCCCAGCTAAAGGCCCACAAGATTCTGCAGACCATAATGGGTCAGCCCAGCTAAAGGCCCAACATTCTCTGTCAAATCGGCCCGTCAACGGCCTGTCCTAAACTTGTCATCAACGCGGCCCATGGTCACTTCTGGTCTGTTAACAGTCCGCTAAGTAATTGGGCCGAATTACGGCCCGGTGTATTTCCGGCCTGTTAAAGGTCCGGCTTCATTTGGGCACATTTATAGGCCATCAAAACTTTCGGCCCATAAACAACCGTGAAGGATTTGGGTCATATTCGGCCATGTCTAACATTCGGCCTATTAGAGGCCCACTATAGCTTTGGGCCACTTTCGGCCTGTTGTCATTTTCGGCCTGTTAACGTCGGACGTAAACCATGGGCCATATGTGGCCCAACATCATATCGGGCCCATTAACGGCCCATATAAAAATGACGATAATCTAGCCCGACCGAAGTTCCGGCCTGTTAATGGCTCGTGTATTAGGTCAGTGCATTTACGGCCCGTCCGAATTTCGGCCGGTCAAAGATCCGCATCATAAATGGGCCAGCATTTCGGCATGCTAAGTCCAGTGGGTTATTTGGCACAATCAGGGCCCAATCTCACTTTCGGTCTATTAAAGGCACATGTTTTTTATGGGCTCGAGATATTTACACCTGTAAACGGCCTATTTTTACTGAGGGCCCAAATTATGTTTAGGCATCTTAAAGGCCCACTATGGGCACAAGCCTACCAGAAAAATATGAAAGCTTATGCTAGTTTAGGCCCAGATATTTTTAGTGGGCTACATGCCAATTTCGGCCCGTAATCGTTTTTAGCCCAATTGGAATGGGCCCGACGAATGTTGGCATGTTGGGCTCCTACGAAGCTTTCGGCCGAATACATTACTAAGATAAACCTACACTATACAAAAATAGCGTCGTAATTACTGCAGCCTGAGGCAGCATCATAAATGTTGTATCACAACAAAATAAATTCCAACCATACAACAAAAGGCCTATTGGCATAAAGTTTACAGTCCTTCCAGATAAAAGCACCATCAGATGTATAGAAGCACAGATCATTTGACATGAGTGCTAATGTTTCAGGCTGTAGAATCTGATGGAGCAGCACGATCTCCACCTTTTTTCCGCCATTGCTCTTGAACAACGAAGCGAATGTCTGATAGTCTGGTTTCAAAACCATTCGTATCTTGACGACATTTCTCAACCACTATTCTTGTTTCCGAAACAACGTCCATTAGGGATTGGACTTGTGTCTGGAACACAGATATATCACTCTGTCTAGCAGGAAGATTTTGTTCAGTAGGCGATTTGGATGAGGTTACCTTGACAACCAACCCAGAATTACGCAGGAAGGTGCTTTTTGCATTGTTAGTGGAGAGATACTGACGCACTGCAGCAAGAGGTGACATTGTGCCTATAGTAGCCTCGTCACCTTCAGGTGGTTGTGGTTGTTCAATCATTTGTTCCATAGCTTCCTGAAAGTTTGAACTTGTAGATTAGTGTACCGGATAAGTTACTAATGAGACAAAAACAAACAAAGTAGGTTAAACGTTTATACATAACTTATTTTGGTGAACTACTGTAATACATTAGCATGTATTGTAGTGCCAACTACATAATAAAATCACTTTCGGAACATATGTCCACGTAGCATGCCTGCTGTATTGTCTATTTCCTCACATTCGTTGACATCTAAGGATAAAGAGACATGGTTTAAAGTAGGATGAACATAGTATGACATCATTCATATCATGGGCAAACGGATATAAAACAAACAGGCTATTTTATCATTGTGTGTGCACGTGAACATAACAACTAGATTACAGATCAAGACCAAAAGAATATCCTTCATCTCTTTTAAACCATGTAAGGTGAAATGATACGTTAAGACAACTGTGAATAAAAGTGAACAGAGTAACTGACATTGGCTGCAAACCAAGTAGTTAAATGAACACATCACAGTACCAATCAGTTCAAGGCAGGAGGAGTAAGGACTTAAAACAGTGGCTTGAACTAGTGTGGTCATCCCCTTCATCTTGCTAGTGTGGCAATCCTTGAAGATTTGCACTGCATTCAGTTTAGGTTCTTTTTGGTCCGCACGGGCTTTCCTCTGTATTTGGAACAAGTCAATATAGATACGATAATATGGCACAAAAAAAGAAGGAAGTAGCAGCTATTTACAAGAGCCTCGCAGTGTGCAATATAGCTACGAGATCCTGTTGTCTGTTGGAATTTCACTTTAGAACGGTTGGTTTTGTTCTTCAAACAGTTAGCCTAGAAGAAGATACACTTGTAAGGCACATACATAAATACAAGTTCAATATGTGGTCTGATCAAATACATATAGCCTACCTGATACTTTGGATCAGACCAGTGTTTAACGAGGGCTGTCCAGTCTTCATCTGTAATATATTCCACTGGAGATGTTTGGGCGATTTCATTGTTAGCCTTGCCTTCAAAGTGAGATTTTCTAAGGTGGTACCGATACTGTCGCAGAGCAGACTGAAAAACATGAGTGCATGCTTGTTTAGTTGCATCATCTTTCGGATCCAACTTGAACCTAATCTGTTGAAAAAAGGATGTCAGTCTTATTAGGAGGAAGCTAGAAAGTATGGGACAGAGCAAGACAATATTACTAATTGCGATGAATAACATTACTTACGGATAAATGGTCAAGGAAGGTGTTAAACTGGGTATTGTCTTTCTCATTCCTGTACAGGATCCACGTTGGGAGGATACGTGCATGACACCTAACGGCAACGGCTGCCTCTGATACTAACTTGGCTGACTCTGTAGCATCACGTGGCCTTTTTAAACCTGCCTCAAAATGATCTCCATTCTTCCTCCTTTAGATTTGGTTAATCTGTCAAGCATTATCCCTGATGTTTGTTTCCGCTTGCGTCGTGGTGCTAGTTCAACAACGAATATGGAAAGTGTTAGTGTACATCAAACTGTGAGAGTACATATAAAGGAGCATGCAACTGCAACTTGACTCGGTCAGGTACCATCTTGGTGTTGATGCTCATGAGGTTCATCTGATCTTGCCAAGTCCTGTTGTGTCAGCAGTGCTTCAGAAGGAGTGTTAGGTGTGAAGGCAGCTTGGGAACTGGCCAGTTCCGGAGCAAACGAATGAGTAACTGGTTGAGATGCTGGTACAGTTGAAGCGGATGCTGCAGCTGGTGGAGCAGGTGATACTGTGTTTGTAGATTTAGCCGGTGGACTTGGACCTTCTACTGCACTATAAGTACCAGCAGAATCTCGACGGAAGAACCTTTTCCGTTTCAGCACTCCCTACTATATTATTTTCCTTGCTCTTTTTTGACTTTGCCATGTCAAGCTGTACCCACAACACAAAAGAATAAAATCACTCTTCAGAACTCATTGATGCATGATACAGACAAGCAATACTTTGATGTAAGACAACCATATGAGGATGGAATATGTAAGAAAAACAGGACGGCATGACATATTCACAGCTACGATGTGCAAACTAAGCAGAAGGATTTTCAAGAAAATAGAAGTAATGCAAGCTAGACACCATATGAAAAATGCAACCAATATTACTCTGCCAAGTTAAAAGTGTCTTGTCATAAGTGGCAATTCGAAAAATTAGAAGCAGTACAACATAGAAATCAATGCAAGATGCAACCACTATCAAACTACCATGTTAAAAGTGCCCAATCATGAGTGACTGATGCGGGATACACAACAGCAGTACTTTGATGTAAGAACATGGTATGATAGATAGATGCAGTGTATTCTAGACACAGAAAGCCATGTCATATGCACATGTATAACATATGAACTAAGGACGTGCAACTTAATCAAAATAGAAGAAATACAGGCTAGACAACATATGCAACATGAAACCAATTATCACACTGTCAACTTAGAGCAAGCACCTGCGATGGTGGAGTATGGGAGATGAACTCATCATGTAGACTTGGGACTTCAACTTCATTAGCAGTAGCAGTGGCAAATCTAGAGAGTCTCTGTTTGCATCGGTCCGGAGGACCACCAACATCCCCTAACTTACTCTGTTCCTTCCTATTTTCTGATATTGCCTTATGAAGTTAAAACCACAAGAAGATGAATAAAATTAGCTCTGCATAACTGGTTGATGCATGATACAGACGAACACTACTTTGATGTAAGGCAAGCGCAGGATAGGAGGATGGAATATATACAAAAAAAGACAGCGTTTCATATTCACACGTACGATAGGAGGATGGAATATGTATGAAAAAATAGTAAGCGGAAGGCATTTCAACAAAATTAGAAGAAATGAAAGCTAGGCACCATATGAACATGCAACCAATATCACTCTATCAGGTAAAAAGTGTCTCGTCGTAAGTGTCATTTCAAGAAATTAGAAGCAGTACAAGCTAGAAGACAATGCAAGATGCAACCTACATCACAGTCCCAAGTTAAATGTGTCTTATGGGTAAGTGATCGTTGCAGGTATAAGTTGTAAGCTACGCAGATGCAATTCAACATAATCAGAAGCAATACAAACTAGACATCATACGGAAAACGCAACCACGTATAACAGTTCCAAGTAAGAGCAAGCACCTGTGATGGTGGAGTAGGGGAGATGTGCTCATCATGTACACGTATGTTCTAGAAACAGGAACACGTGTCATATTCACAGGCATTATGTGTAAAGTAAGCAGATGCAATTCAAGTTAGAAGCAATACAAGCTAGACATCATACGCAACATGCAACCACATATAATAGTGTCAAGTTAGAGCAAGCACCTGTGATGGTGGAGTAGGGGAGATGTGGTCATCATCTACACAGCTACGTTGACTGTCCAGCCTTGTGTTGTCTTGCGAATCTTATTGGGAGGATGGCGGAGTAGAATCTGTAGAGACCCCATGTTTGAGTTGCTCCGAAGGACCACCATCATCCACTGCCGGACTAATTTCCTTCAGCTATAATGATTTTGCATTGTGAAGTCAAACCGATAAGAAAAAGGAATAAAATTCGCTCTTCAGAACTCATTCATGCATGATACCGACGAACACTACTCGGATGAAAGGCAAACACATGATGCGAGGATGGAATATGTATGAAAAATAGGATGGTGTGACATATTCACACCTATGATGTGGTAACTAAGCAGAAGGCATTTCAACAAATTAGAAGCACTGCAAGCTAGACACCATATGAAAGATGCAACCAATATCACTCTGCCAAGTTCAAACTGTATGGCGTTTCAACAAATTAGAAGCAGTACATGCTAGAAATCATATGCAAGACACAACCAATATCACAATGGCGACTTAAAGGTGCCTTATCATAAGTGACTGATGCGGGATATGCAAGAATAGTAGTCTGATGTAGAAACAGGAACACATGTCATATTCACAGGCATTATGTGCAAAGTAAGCAGATGCAATTCAACAAAGTTAGAAGCAATACAAGCTAGACATCATACGCAACATGCAACCACATATAATAGTGCCAAGTTAGAGCAAGCACCTGTGATGGTGGAGTAGGGGAGATGTGCTCATCATCTACACAGCTACGTTGACTGTCTAGCCTTGCGTTGTCTTGCGAATCTTGTTGGGAGGATGGCGGAGTAGAATCTGTAGAGAACCTCCGTTTCAGTTGCTCGGAAGGACCACCATCATCCAATGCCTTGCCAATTTCCTTCAGCTTTATTGATTTTGCATTGTGAGGTCATACTGACAAGAAAAAGGAATATCATTCGCTCTTCAGAACTCATTCATGCATGATACTGACGAACACTACTCTGATGAAAGGCAAAGTCATGATACGAGGATGGAATATGTACGAAAAAATGGACGGCTTGACATATTCACACCTATGATGTGGTAACTAAGCAGAAGACACTTCAACAAATTAGAAACACTGCAAGACACCATATGGAAGGTGCAATCAATATCACTCTGCCAAGTTAAAACTGTCTCCTCATAGGTGGCGTTCATCAAACTAGAAGCAATACATGCTAGAAATCATATTCAAGACGCAAACTAATATCACCCTGCCAACTTAAAGGTGTCTCATCATAAGTGACTGATGCAGGATACACAAGAAGAGTAGTTTCATGTAAGAACATGGTGTGATAGACAGATATAGTATGTACCAAAAACAGGAAAGCGTGTCATATTCACATGTATCATGTGTAAGCTAAGCAGATGCAGTTTACACTAATTAGGAGCAATACGAGCTAGACACCATATGCAACATGCAACCAGATATCACACTGCCAAGTTAGAGCAAGCACCTTGGATGGTGGAGTAGGGGAGCGGAGACTTGGACCTTGTAATGCACTATCAGTACAAGGAGAATCGGTACAGATGCTCCGTTTACGTTGTTGCAGAGGACCACCATCATCGCCTTCCTTACTCTTTTCCTTCCTCTTTCTTGATTTTGCCTTGTCAAGTCAAACCCACAAGAAAAAGGAATAAAATTTGCTCTTCAGAACTCATTGATGCATGATACTGGCGAACACTACTTTCATGTAAGGCAGCCGCATGATAGGAGGATGGAATATGTATGAAAAACAGGGTGCTTGAACTTGTTAGAATCGATGCAAGTTAGAAACCATATGAAAGATGAAACCAATATCACTCTGCCAAATTAAAAGGGTGCCCTAACAAATGTATTTGACCAAATTAGAAGCAATACATGGCAACAGACTAGAAATAATATGCAATATGCAACGAATAAAGGTGACTCATCGTAAGTGATTGATGCAGGATACAGAAGAGAGGTAGTTTCATGTAAGAACAAGGTTAACACATAGATGTAGTGTGTACCAAAAATAGGAAGGCATGTCATATTCACAGGTATAGTGTGTAAACTAAGTAGATGCAATTTACCCTAATTAGAAGCATTACAAGCTAGACATCGTATGCAACATGCAACCACATATCACACTGCAAAGTTAGAGCAAGCACATGTGATGGTGGTGTAGGGGAAGTGCGGTCTTCAGGTACAGAGCTACGTTCAATATCTTCATTTAGGCTTGCTGTTTCTTGAGAATCATGTGGAGAGCATGAAATTGCATTCTTTATAAGAGTATTGTGTCTCATATTAACCCACGCGCGTGACTGTCTCATCATAAGAGATAGACGCAGGATACACAAGAATAGTAGTTTGATGTAAGAACATGGTGTGATAGGCAGATGTAGTATGTACCAAAAACAGGAAGGCGTGTCATATTCACATGTATAATGTGTAAGCTAAGGAGATGCAATTTAACAAATTAGGAGCATTGATGAGGGATACACAAGAAAAGTAGTTTGATGTAAGAACATGGTTAATAGAAAGACGTAGTATGTACCAAAAACAGGAAGGCATGTCATATTCACAGGTATAATGTGTTAACTAAGCAGATGCAATTTACCCTAATTAGAAGCATTACAAGGTAGACACCATATGCAACATGCAACCACATATCACACTGCCAAGTAAGAGCAAGCACCTGCGATGGTGGTGTGGGGGAATTGCGGTGATCAACTAGAGAGCTACGTTGACTATCTTCATTTAGTCTTGCTGTTTCTTGAGAATCATGTGGGGAGGATGACACTGCACTCTTTAAACGAGTAGGGCGTCTCACAGTAACCCACTCGGGTGACTGTCTCATCATAAGTGATTGACGAGGGATACAAAAGAGCATTAGTTTGATGTACGAACATGGTTAATAGACATATGTAGTATGTATCAAAAACAGGAAGGCATGTCATTATCAAAGGTATAATGTGTAAAGTAAGCAGATGCAATTTAACCAAATTGGAAGCAATACAAGGTAGACACCATATGCAACATGCAACCACATTTGACAGCGTGAAGTTAAAGCAAGCACCTGGGATGGTTGTGTGTGGCAATTGAGATCATCAACTACAGAGCTACGTTTACTATCTCCAACTGCTGACACTGCACCCATTAGAGCGCTGAAACGCTTAGTGCTTATCTTCGTATTAAACTGGAGCGACTTCTGTCTTTTCTTTTCTACATTCATCAACACTGCGTCAGAGTCTGAAATACCCATGCATAAAAAATCAATAGTGTGAGTATGGGTGAAGTGTGTGCACAATTAGTACAGTGTAAAGGTAGCAGGTAGCAGGTCGGTGAGAAATAAATGACGGGAGACATATGATAGCTCTACAACATGCATGGCACACTAAATTACTACAGGATTCTATGAAAATAACAGTCGACTGAAAGCAAATAGGTCAGTCCATTTTTTCTGCACCGTCCGATGTACAAAGAATGGGCAGATCACCTTCATCTACCTCCAGCCAGTCAGTGTTGACGATCCTCCTCGAAACGCCAGCGACCATCGGACCAGTATTCCTCCCCTGCCTGCGCCCTCCGCTCGACCTCACCGCACCGCCATGCTTGGCACCGCCCCCGGCCATCCATTAAAGCCCCGCCGACCTCTAGATCGGGCGCAAGCAGCTCCTGCGCCCCACACCCCTATGATAGACACCGATGCGCCGCTTCCCCGGGGAACAGGTGGACTAGGTGCTCCGCGCGCCTAAGCGGGTGTTGCTTCTTTTAATTGCGGTTCGACCGACACTGAATTGAAATCCAGGCGGGCTACTGACCTCTAGCAAAGGTGAAATAGTAAAAGGGAGGAAACCTTGTGCATTTAGTATCACGAAGAAGATGCAGTAAGGAGCGCTCAACTAGTTTCTTTCGTGGGATGAATACGGTGTGAGTGGAGACGTAAGATTTGCACGAATAAGGGAAGAGGAGTACCTCTTTCTGCTGGCAGTGTTGTGCCCTCCTTCTGTTTTTCCGACGATCTTCTTGTTGTTCGCCGGAAACCAGAAGCTGTGGAGGACGGTGCAGCCTTGGACAAACCCATGGCTAAGTTGTTGAGTGTGGTGCGGTGGCCGTCTGTCGGCGGCGGGGAAGCAGATCCGAGGCGGCGAACGACGGCGTAGCGGGAACAGCTCCAGTGCGGTGGACGGTTGCGACAGTGGAGCCGCAGCAGTGAGGCGCAGGACGGCGTGGTCGGAGTGGTTCTGGTACGGCGCACGTCGGCGTCGGCGTCGTGGAGGCAGCTCTGCCTCAGCTTCAGCTGCTAACTCCTTGAGGGCGTTGCGGTTGCGGTTGCGTTGGACCACGACGTCGGGGTACTGGCTCCGGTGTGATGGAGGAGGGCGGCGGTGGATTGGCCGCTCTGGGGTGGAGGACGGAAGAGGCTGGGGTTTCGCGGCTGGTGGAGAGGGCGTTTTCGCACCCAGGGAGTATGAATGGGGAAACGGAGGGAGGCGGGGAACTAAGGGGGAACAATGTTTCGGTTTGAGACGCGCTTGTTTGAAATTTAGGGAAAGTTACAAACTTTGCCCCCATCTAAAATTTCGGACATATTGCGGGTTGGGGGTAGGACAGTCATGTCAGGTGTCCCAAGTGTGGGCGGGATAGATTTCGGCCGAGCGCATGGGTAGGCGCCCACGGCGTATGAATGCTTCTCGGAGGCGGTTGAGACTGGCATCTTGGTGAAGTTACAAACCTACCTCGGTTTAGACCTTTGGACATCGGGCCGATAGGCTACACGGGTCAGAGTCAGGACAGTAATTTCCTACCACCAAAACATTAGTCTCCCACGGTTTCGGGTGACCAGAGGCCTATTTGGCGCTTCGTTCAATATTTGGGAGCAGAAGCATTAACGTTTTCGGTTCTCTTGAATTGAACTTTCAGGATTTGTCAAACTTCACAAATCTTTACTCTTGAAAATCCTAAAGCTACGATTATTTTGGAATGGAGGGGGTACATTTGAATATACATTGTACACGAGTATATTCTAAAAAATATGGAACTTACCTCAGTTCATGCATGGTTCCAGATATAATCTGCTTGGTTGCAAAAAAAAGTTAGATATGCGTATGAATATATATAGCATATTCAATCTCCTTGGTTACAACAAAGATTGATGCCCCCTTTTACATCTGATTTACAAATGCCATTATCCCGGGTTCAAATAGATGAATGCACTTCCTATGAATTCGAATCTTCGAAACCCCCTTTATGTTGAATTCGACATGTATTCTATTTCGTAGCTAGCAATTTGGAATGTATCCATGCAAGTGACAAATGTATAAAGTGCTTCACACTAACAACATGGAGTGCACTAATTAATATTTATATATGAATTGCAAAAGCATCCATTGCATGTATTTCAAACCGCTCTCACTCTATGGATCGATAATATGAAATAAACACAAGCACATGCTAGAATTCAATAGAGTATGGGTGTCTGATAGACCAATTTTCGTCCATACGCAATTTGCAAAATTCATGATCTCATCCAAAAATAATAATGCCATTTATATTTTCATTTAATGCGTAGAACCGCCTTTTACACGTAGATGCACTATGCCCCGCCCCGTTCTCACAAACTGTCACGACCGGTTTTCCAATAAAAATATTTATTGAGAAAACGATCCCTTTTACGGACCAGCAGAGAAGAATCTTTCTCACTGGTAGACAATATCTTGATCACAGAAGGAAAAACCAGGAGTACTAAATATAATACAAGGTTGAGCGGAGACTGCTCAACAATTTATTACAAGCACGCCGATAAAACATAACGGCGAATAGGGTGGCATAACTACTAGCTCACAAATAAAAGCGGTGGTGGAAATGTCACAGGGAAGTGGGTGACATGACTCCTGAATCTGACAACCCTTCGAGCGTCGGAGTGAGGCTCGAGGAGACTTATTGTGGGTGGCGGAAGCGTATATAATACAAGTGACCAATATCCAGGATCGCACGGGACTGACTGGGATTCCTCTAGGCGTCGGACTCACTATCAAACTCTTCATCCATGAGATCGCCCTCATCAACATCTGGCCAAATCAACAAGCCAGGTGAGTACTATGAAAGTACTCGCAAGACAGTTCGGACATAAGATATAACAAATGTGAACATGATGCATATGAACAGATTAACAAGCGCACTCAGACAATGAGATAATAATGTATGGGAAATAAAAGGGGAGTCGGGCGGTAGTCCTCCCGAAACCCCAAAGTAATACTGAGGGCCAATCGAGTGTCTGAATGACTCCTCGAAAGGATACAAAAAGAATAACAATGCTGCAGTCGGGCGTCAAGGCGACACCACATAAAGGGCTTATAATGGAAAAATAAATAACAGTGCATGCCACAGTCGGACGTCTGAAGCGACATCACATAAAGGGCTTATATCAAAAGTAAATAGCGGGCGTGCCACAGTCGGACGTCTGAGCGACATGACATAAAGGGCTTATATTGAAAGTAAATGACAAGAGTGCCACAGTCGGACGTCTGAGCGACATCACATAAAGGGCTTATATTGAAAGTAAATGACAAGAGTGCCACAGTCGGACGTCTGAGCGACATCACATAAAGGGCTTATATTCCATAACTTAATATTTCAGTGGCTCATAAATTTAAAAATCATTGCAAGGGAATAATCAGGTACGAGA